>NC_137972.1:20230078-20430078 GCF_963924665.1 Micromys minutus | reverse complement strand
GAACTTGAGCTGTGTACAAGGAGATAAAAAGAGCTTATCTTAAATTCTTCTGCAAGATGACTGCCAGTGAACTAGCATCATTTGTTGAAGAGGTTGACCTTTTTCCATTGAATGTTTTTAGCTTCTATGTCAAAGATCAAATGATCATAGGTGTGGGTTCATTTCTGGGTCTTCAATTCTATTCCATTGCTCTACATGCCTTTCTTTGTACCAATACCATTCAGTTTTTATCACAATTGATCTATAATAGAGCTTGAGGTCAGGGCTGGTGATTCCCCACAATTATGATTATTCCTAAACTGAACAAAAATCCTACAAAGAAAGAGAACTTCAGGCCAATTTCCCTCATAAACACTGATACAAAAATACTCAATAAAATTCTTGCAAACAGAATCCAAGAAAACATCAAAACGATCATTCACCATGATCAAGTAGGTTTCATTCCAGGGATGCAAAGACAGTTCAATATATAAAAATCTATCAGTGTAATCTGCTATATAGACAAATTCAAAGGGGAAAATAAAACATGATAATCTCTTTAGATGCTGAGAAAGAATTTGACAAAATTCAATGCCCTTTCATCTTAAAAGTCTTGGAAAGAGCAAGAATTCAAGGCCCATACTTAAACATAGTAAAAGCAATAGACAGCAAACCAGTAGCCAACATCAAACTAAATGGTGAGAAACTTAAAGCAGTCCCACTAAAATCATGGACTAGACAAGGAAGCCCACTATCCCCCTACCTATACAATATAGTACTGGAAGTGCTAGCTAGAGCAATCTGACAGCAGAAATAGGTCAAAAGGATACAAATTGGAAAGGAAAAAGTCAAAATATCACTATTTGCAGATGATGTGATAGTATACTTAAGTGACCCCAAAATTTCACGAGAGAACTTCCACAGCTTATAGACAACTTCAGCAAAGTAGCTGGATATAAAATTAATTCGACCCAATCAGTAGCCTTCCTCTACTCAAAGGATAAACAGGCTGAGAAAAAAGTAGAGAATTGATACCCTTCACAATAGTCACAAAGAATATAAAATACCTTGGTTTGACCCTAACCAAGCAAGTGAAGGATCTGTATGACAAGAACTTCAAGTCTCTGAAAAAGGAAATTGAAGAAGACCTCAGAAGCTGGAAAGATTTCCCATGCTCATGGATTGGAAGGATCAACATAGTAAAAATGGCCATCTTGCATACAGCAATCTACAGGTTTAATGCAATCCCCATCAAAATACCAACTCAATTCTTCATAGAGTTAAAAAGAGTAATTTGCAAGTTCATTTGGAATAATAAAAAATCCAGGATAGCAAAAACTATTCTCAATGAGAGCTGGCTTTTAGAGAGATTTCCAGATTGGTTCCAACTCCATTCCTCCAACTGCTGTATCCAAAGTGTGTGACATCTTCCCTAATAGGGTCTTAACATCCATTTCTGCGGGCATTGGCATTTGCCTATACTGTTTTGTGAGTCTCTGGGCACCCTTGACCAATGACTGGAAGGGCATTGAATTATTCCGGCACTGGTAGTGTGCTAAATAATCTGTGGTTCTTGGGGTAAAAATTATCACTGAGGCCAGATCCAGAGCTCTGGTTCTCTTCAGAAGGTTGCAAAAGGGGGAGACCAACTGGTGGGAGCAAAACTTGGTCTTTAGAGAGATTAGGGTTGCTTTCTATAATCACATATTCTTATTTTGACTAAGTTCCTATGAGGCCAGAAGCTATAGACCTCTGGCATATTGGTACTTGTTGCTAACAGTGGGGAAGGGAAGGGGAGGTGAAGGATTTATTTCTAGAACTCCCTTCACTGCCAGGCAGACAGAAGCCTCTCTGGACTGGCTGGTTAGCTCTTTGTGAACCATAAATGAAGTAAAGGAAAAGAATTACAGTCTTTTACATCGGCAAATATGCACAGAAGCATATACAACCATACAAAAATTTACATTTTTATTTATTCTCATTTACACATTAACACATTTTTGTTGGGCCCAATCACCTGTCTCATACACTCCACAAGTATTCATGCACGCTTACATACATACACGTACACCTACATATCCACATACATGTAGACAAGTATATACATTTGGATAGATGGATGGATGGATGGATGGGTGGGTGGGGGGGTGGGTGGATGGATGGATGGATGGGTGGGTGGGTGGGTTAAAGCCCTCCTAAGCCAAAGCATCAAACCATTTTATTTCCTTTCTCTGGCATTTTATACCTTCTCAGCCAAAAAGTTTTTTAGAAAATTATCCCAGAGATAAAATGTTACAGAAAATCAGAGTGACTGACTGATGTTGATATCAAGTTAAAAGCAGTGTTTTATTGTATATACTCGTTGTAAGTTCAAAGCAATGTTTTTTTACATGGCCTTGCCTTATCATAATGCATACCTGTGGTTTTGTTATTTGACCTAAGTTTTTTCGTGAACAAAACTTTGTCCCAAATCTATTTATCTTTTAGTATAATTATGAAAACTCATTGTATTTCTTTTTTAATAGACTTTATTATTTTTATTATTTCTATTTCTAATAAACATTTTATTTATTTAAATTCAAATGAGATTCACCTTCCCAGTTTCCCCTCCACAAAGTCCCTGTACTGGATGGTTTTGTGTCAATTTGACACAAGCTGGAGTTATCACAGAGAAAGGAGCCTCAACTGAGGAAATGCCTCCATGAGATTCTGCTGTAAGACATTTTCTCAACTAGTGATCAAGGGGGAAGAGGTCAGCTCATTGTGGGTGGTGCCATCCCTGGTCTAGTAGACTTGGGTTCTATAAGAAAGCAGGCTGAGCAAGCCGGGGGAAGCAAGCCAGAAGGTAAAATCCCTCCATGGCCTCTGCATTAGCTTCTGCTTCCTGACCTGCTTGCGTTCCAGTCCTGACTTCCTTTGGTGATGAACAGCAATGTGGAAGTGTAAGCTGAATAAACCCTTTCCTTCCCAACTTGCTTCTTGTTCGTGATTTTTTTATGCAGGAACGTAAACCTTGACTAAGCTACCCCCATCTCATCTGCCCTCACCTTTGCCCTCTAAGAGGGTGCTCCTCTACACATTCACCCACACCCACCTCACTACTCTAGCATCCCCCCTATGCTGGGGCATCAAGCCTCTACAGGACCAAGGGCCTTCCCTCTCATTGATGTCAGATAAGGCCATCCTCAGCTGCATAAGTATCTGGAGCCATGGATTCTTCCATGTGTATAATTCAGTTGGTGGTTTAGTCCCTGTGAGCTCTAGGTGGTCTCGGTTAGTTGATATTGTGCTTTCTATGGTGTTGCAATCTCCTTCAGCTCCACCAGTCCTTCCCCTAATTCCTCTATTGAGCTTTTGTTGGGTATTTTGGTTAAGTCACGCCTGTTGGGTCCTGGGAACCTCCTACTTCCCTGGTATCTGGGACTTTCAAGTTGCTACATCCAGTTCCCCATCCCCCACTGCTACATATTTCTATTCAATTTCCTGACACTTTGTACTTCTGTCCCTTCCCATACCTCATCCTCCCCCCTTCCCCCACCCCTCCTTTACCCCTCCCAGGTCTCTCTCTCTCTCTCTCTCTCTCTCTCTCTCTCTCTCTCTCTCTCTCTCTCTCTGCCTCTCTCTGCCTCCTGTGATTATTTTGTTCTCCCTCCTATGCAGGATCAAAGGATCCACACTTTTTCCATCCTTCTTCTTAAGCTTCATATGGTTTGTGGCTTGTATCATGGATATTCTGAGGTTTTTGGGTTAATATCCACTTATCAGTGAATGCATACTATGTGTATTCTTTCATGTCTGTTTATCTTACTCAGGAAGATATTTTCTAGTTTCATTTATTTGCCTAAGAATTTCATGGAGTCAATAGCTGAGTGGTACTCCATTGTGTAAACGTACATTTTCTGTATCCATTCCTCTATTGAAGGACATCTGGGTTCTTTCCAGCTTCTGGATATTATGAATCAGGCTGCTATAAACATAGTGGAGGATGTGTCCTTGTTATATGTTGGAACATCTTTTGGGTGTATCCCAGGAGTGGTATAGCTGGGTCCTCAGGTAGTACTATGTCCAATTTTCTGAGGAACTTTCAGACTGATTTCCAGAGTGGTTGTACCATCTTGCAATCCCACCAACAGTGGAAGAGTATTCCTCTTTCTCCACATCCTCACCAGCATCTGCTGTCACCTGAATTTTTGACCTTAGCCATTTTGATTGGTTTGAGGTGGAATCTCAGAGTTGTTTTGATTTGCATTTTCCTGATGACTAAGAATTTTGTGCATATTTCTTTAGGCACTTCTCAGCAATTTGAGATTCCTCAGTTGAGAGTTCTTTGTTTAGTTCTGTACCCTATTTTTAATTTTGATTATTCTCTGGAGTCTAACTACTTGAGTTCTTTGTAAATTTTGGATATTAGCACTCTATCGGATGTAGGGTTGGTAAAGATATTTTCCCAATCTATATATTGCAGTTTTGTCCTATTGACAGTGTCTTTTGCCTTACAGAAGCTTATGAAAAATTTACTTACTATTTTGAGAAATAGGTTCATTCTATTCTTGATTCTAACTTTATTACATCTTTCTAACAAATTAACTAAACCCACCTCTAAAACATTTCTCCATGAAGTTAATTGAATTGAATCAGAAATTCTGTAGAATCATTAATTCACCTAAACAGCATTAAATCATGAAAGTTCATCTTTATGATGATATTCAAGAAATCTGATCAATAGGATGGCTAATGGCCAGGGATTATTACATTAAGTTAATAATGACAGAAACACATATCAGCTTCAAGAAGAAATCCTGAGATGAAGTCTTTTGGGGACCTTGCCTCATAGATCTCACCCATCACAGACCATGCAAAAGGGGTGGGCCACCTCCAGAAAGGTTAGTTGCCACGACAGCAGACATCCTGCATATCAGACATTTACATTACGATTCATCACAGTGGCAAAATTGCAGTTATGAAGTAGCGACAAAGCAATCTTATGGTTGGGGGGATGGTCTCCATAACAGGAACTGCAATAAAAGGGCCACAGCATTAGGAAGGCCAAGAAGCACTATACTATCCAATAATGTCAGCAAGAAGTTTGCCTTTCCAAACACTCCACATACCTCCTTCCATAGTCAGTATATCTTGGAAACCCAAGCCTTTGTTCCCAGCAAGAAAGCACTTTTTTTTTTTTTAGCATAGCTTAGACCCTTTCCCAGAGGTATAAGTTCAAATATGATCCCAGAGGCATAAGCTGAGGTATGAGCAGAATGAAGCTGGAGAACCACAGCCATGGGCTGCACTACATTTAGTGGAGGGAATTTGTAAGTGGATCTGTAGACTAATGGATCATTGTGCTTAGTCCTAGAAACCTGGGTCATGAACAGCAAGAGGGGAGAAATGAAGGACACACATATGGAAAAGCTGGGTTTGGGTGGGAGGTGGCCACTCTGGTGGAGAGTACCAACTGTACACCAAGCGGGGAACTCAGGGCAGTTACTATGCACAGCACAAAAGAAGGGGTGAGCTTGTCACAGTAGGAAGTTCCCTGGGCTGAGGCACTGGGTTCCTTGACATGGCCACACTGATGTCAGTAAAACACATTTACTCAGGACCTCATCTTCTTAATCTCAAGGGCAGAATTTCCAACACACTCAGGCAATCTCAAGCTCAAGGGTTCTTAGTTGTACTGGTCCACCCAGAACCCTGCCAGGGAAAGGCCCCAGAGTGTTCTCATGTGGTAGGATGGTTTTACAAAATGATTTTCATTGTACTGTACTGTACTGTATGTATGTATGTATGTATGTGTGTATATGTATGTATGTATGTATGTATGTGTGTGTGTATATATATGTATGTATGTATGTATGTATGTATGTATGTGGGCAGATGTAGGAGGGGCTCTAGCTGGTTTAAAGTGTTCTCTCCTGGACTGAGATAAAGCTTGCAGGATTAGACATCAATATGCAGCATAGACACTGTGGTTTCTTAGTCACTGCCTCTGCAAAACAAAAAACAAAACAAAACCAAAACAAGCAAACAAAAGAACCCCATTCCCCCCAAAAAAACAAAAAAACAAATGAACAAACCAAAAGCCCATAAAAAAGGTAGTAACTGAAAGAGCCAAAAGCTAGACTAGGAGCAAATTCTATGATTATTAAATGTAAAATGTCAGTCAAGAGTCTCTTCTCAGCAATCCTCTTCAAAATAGAAATTCTCTCCCCTGAAAGCTATGCTCAACATTGCCAAAAGCAAAGGCATAAGCACACCATGTTAGATTCAGTATAAAATAAAGCCCATAAATACTCTTATTTATGGCCCTGATGTCCAGGGTGGGGGGAGGCTTTTGTTTTATGAAGTCATGTTTTGTGTAGCCTAATTACTGCCCTTGAACAAATTTCTATTAAGAGACAAGAACAAACATAGGTTCTTTCTGTCTATGGAAAATAAATTAGCAAATGTGTTGTTTTAGGAAGAGGTGATTCAGGAGAAAGGGGTGGGAAACATGTGTGATCTTAATTAAGAACTAGATTATTATCTTGGGTTTGGGGATATTTGTGGTACATTTTAAATTTTCCTTGTTTATGGCGTGTGTGTGTGTGTGTGTGTGTGTGTGTGTGTGTGTGTGTGTGTGCACCAGAAGAAACCATGGCATCCCCTTTAAGTTATAGCTACTTTGTGACTCATGAAATATGGGTGCTGGGAACCAAACTTGGGTCCTCTGTAAGAGCAGCAAGTACTTAACTGTTGGACCATCTCTCCAGCCCCTCATTTAAAGTTTTGTTTCTTTTTACATTTTAGTTAAATATACTTCTGTATTTGGAATTAAATTTTCTTGCAGATTTATAAACTTTTCCTAAAACCATGGACATTTTCTTACCTATCTGAACCTGGATGCATCCTTGGTGACCGAAGAGTTGTGTTGGACTTAGAGAAAATTCTCAGATAATGGCTGACCAGGGCTGACTGACACCAGACTGGAAAGCACAGCGAAACAGCTATGGAAAGAGACAAAGCTCAGTAACTGTATATGTGCTCCCTCTTCCTTAACATTTCCAAACTTTCACAACTGCTGACACTTTCCTGAGGTCCCAGAACCTCCTTGTTCCTTGCTCTGACACACTCTCTCCTTCCTGTCTCCACCACCCATCCCTTCCCCTCTCCCTCCCCAATCCTCCTCTTTTTTTCTCTTCATGTCCTCCACCCCCTCCCCCTCTTCATCACTTACTCAATTCTCTTCTTTTCCAAAGTTGCAATAGAGACCTTTGTGAAAAGCTGCTGAGGACTGTAAGCCACATCTCAGGATTGGTGACCAAGTTGACACACAATTCTGGCTCCCTGACATCTCCCTCTGATAACTGAAAGTTCAACAGGGTCTTCTTACAAGACTGCCACACAAGACATGTTCACTCAGTGTGGGGAGGACTTTAGCTTAGATCTAGTTGTACTCTTTCATAACAGATGACATTACGCACCTTGGGGAAGGCTAGGGATTTGTCTGAGGCTATAGGGCAAGTTGATGGCAGAGATAAGTGTAGATTCAGTCTACTGGCTCTGTTTGTGCCTTTTGTTTTCTTAAAGCAAGTATAGTACTAAAAGCCCTCTTAGCATTTACACTAGGTTTGCTATTGACTGTCATAGATGCTGTAAAAATTGATTCTAGAGGGGTTCTGGGTCCCCAGTCCCAGGGCTCCTCTACATCAGCAATTAAGTTACATTAACCATAGGTATGAGTCTTGGCTGTAACTTGAATCTCCTGGAAAGAAGAAAGATCAGTTGAAGAACTGTCTTCAACAGGTTCACCTGTGAGTTTGCCTGTGGGGCACTATACTCACTGGAGAGAGTAGGCTACAAGGAGAATTTGGCAAGTGGTAAATCTGTCTTCAAGGATCTCAGGGGCAGCTGTGTGGGTACTGTCCACCTGGCTACCCTCCCACCACCCCAGGCTTCCGGATGTCTGTGATCCCAAAGCTAGGAGCGAGAGCCAACCCACCCAACCCTGAACCAGGATACACTCTGCACTCATCCTCCAAGAAGGTAAGAGAAGGAAGGAAGATGAGAAAAAAGCAAAAGGACATCAAGGAAAACATTGCTTCCTTCACAAGCTTTCTCATCTTCCTCTGGGTTTTCAGGACATTCATCAGACTACCAACTAGTGTGCCTGTGTTATACATGTCAGTGTCGGCCACTAAAATGAATAAGTTGTATCTCAATGCTTTAAAATCTGCCGTAAGTGGAGTGGGCTGGAAGCATTGCAATGCACTATTTTTGTGACCCAACACCTAGCACCAGAGTCACTACACCACTCTGTATGGTAACAATAATAAGAAAGGAGAGATAGTGGAATCAGGAACAATCCAACGCCACCCCTATGGTAGCCTTGATGGCACCCAATCCTGGAGATCCAGATGGTACTGACAGCAAGCTTTGACAGTGACATGGAGAAATCCTACTTACTCCTATCATCATCCATAAGAACGGTGCAGCCCACTGTGGCTCTGGGGCTGTCCATCAAGGTGGAGATAGATCCCACCGTAAAAAACTCCCTGAGTTATTAATGGAGAGTTTGGTAGACCAAATGCTTTCAAAGCATATTGCCATTCTGAAAATTATAGGAAGCTTTGTGTGGGAAGGAGGGGAAAGAAGAGAACATAGAAAAACTCCATCTAAGAGTTTTCCTATTCCTTCTGCTTCCTTCACTGGGATGCCCTCAACCAAAAAGCCTTCCCCAGGAGACAGAAAAAAATCATCGCCAAGACTCGGACCCTCCATAGGAATCATGCCCATAAGTGGGAACTGCGTATATCTATCTTCAGCCTCTGCAGAACTAGAGGGTAATGACAGTGTCCCTGAAACCACATGGGGAAAGGTAACAATCTCAACACAAGGGGCAAGCACACAGTGTGGGGGAGAAATCACTGTTATGCAGAAAGGCCCTGGCATTGGTGTGTGTGTTGGGGGTGCTCTGTTTCTGTTCCCCTTCCTTCCAGGGGATGCTTCTGTCACTCCCTGGCATCTCTTCCACTCTTCTTTTAAATTTATTTTTACTTATTCACTTTACATCCCTTTCACTGCCCCGTCCCAGTCATTCCCTCCCACAATCATTTCCCCTTCCTCCTACCCTTCTCTGAGTGGGTGGAGGCTCCACCCTGGGGATCATCCCCCACCCGAGTACTTCAAGTCTCTTTAAGGCCTACCACCAAGGCCAGACAGAGGACACTAGCTAGAAAAGCATATCCCATATACAGGCAACAGTTTTTGAGATAGTCCTTACTCCAGTTGTTTGGGGCCCATATGAAAACCAAGCTGTACATATGATATATATGTGCTGTGAGACCTAGGTCCAGGCTGTGTGTATTCTGTGGCTGGTGAGTGAGTTTCTGAAAACCCCAAGGGTTAGTTGATTCTGTTGGTCTTCCTGTGGAGTTCCTATCCCCTTCAGGACCCACATTCCTTCCTCCTCCTATCTCCAACCTCCACCCACTGTTTGGCTACCGGCATATGCCTCTGTCTGAGTCAGTTGTTGAATTATGCCTCTCAGAGGACAGCTATGCTAGACTCCTGTCTACAAGCATAACAGAGTATCACTAAGAGTGTCAGGGATTGGTTTGCCCATGGGGTGGGTCTTACGTTGGACCAGTTATTTGTTGACCATTCCCTTAGTCTCTGCTCCATCTCTCATCCCTGCATTTCTTGTAGACAGGGTAAGTCTGGGGTCAAAAATTTTGGAAGTGGGTTGGGGTCCCCATCACTCCGTTCTTCTCAAACCTTCACTGTCATTTCAAACTCAGGAAACTCAGTATCTGAGTGAGAGTCCTCAGCGTATCCCAGGACCTAGCTGCCTCCATGAAGTCATTGTCAACTAGTTTACATGACTCCCGGTCTCTGATACTCAGAGAAAGTGATGTGGTTTTTCCACTGCCATATGGTTCCCTTTAAAAAATAACTGCATTAAGTTGAAAGTGGACCTGACTAAAGAGAAAGTATTAGGTAATGGCACAGGCCTTTGTAGATGTGCCAAGGACAATGAAAGCTGAATGCTCAGGGCTGATGTTAGGGGCCCCTGAGGTTGTGAGGAGAAAGAAACACAAGGTGCCCAGTTTCTGTCATACTTCTGACACTTGCTAGTGCGTGGCCTGATGCAAGCCATTGTAACACCTTGTATGGCTGCTTTTCTATGTGTAGAAGGGGGAGAGTTGGTGGACCAAATGCTTTCAAAGTATATTTCAGTTCTGAAGTTGTAGGAGGCTTTGTGTGGGAAAGGGAAGGGAGGGAAAGGGAGGAAAGGGGAGGGGAGGGGGAAAGGGAGGGGAGAAGAGGGGAGGGAAGGGGAAAGGAGGGGAAGGTAAAGTAGGGGAGAGAGGGGAGGTGGGAAAGGGAGGGGAAGAGAAGGGAGGGAAGGGGAGGGAAGAGGAAGGGAGGGGAAAGGAGGGGAGGGAAGGGCAGGGGAGGGGAAGGGAGGGGAGGGAGAAGAGGGTGTGAAAATGCTTTGGGTTGTAAAATGAGTTGGAACTTTTCTGCCTATCATCTTTGGAAGTAGTGACATGAATGCCTGTAAAAGTAACTTTTATTTGCCTGATGTAATTGTCGTCTCCACACCTAAACTAGACCTGGTCCTGAAAGCTTCTAGCCTTTGTACACTCTTATCTAGGCCTAGAACATCTTCAGCCTCTGAGACTTACTCCTGAATAAGCTCACCCTTTCCTAGTTCTTTCTGAGCTCTACTCCTCTGGTTCTGGCTCAAACTCCTCTCCAAGCTGACTGCTTCAATTTGGCTTCTCTTATGCCTCTGACTTGGCCACAAACTAACTCTGGCAATATGCTCTAATCTTCTGGCTCCTTGTAATTCTATGGTTCATTCTGTCCTCACCTTTGTCTACTTTGTCTTTCTTCAACCTGTCTTTGTAAAACTGTCCTGGTAAAACTGCCTCTCTCTCTCTCTCTCTCTCTCTCTCTCTCTCTCTCTCTCTCTCTCTCTCTCTCTCTCTCTCTCTCTCTCATTCTCTCTCTCCACTGCTCTCTTAAGTAGCTTCCCTTTCTTCCCATGAGGGCTGAACATATCCTAGTCTGTAAAATCTTTCTTTGGTTCATCCATCACTTTGTCTGCCATTCAATTAGACATCACTTTCAAACATGGGGGCTTCCTTCTACAAACTAACTTTACCTTCATTGTTTGGAATTAAAGGCATTTACCAAGGGTTGAGGCACAGCACAACCAAAAACAGTTTTCTTCAGTAAATAACACAATTTTGGGGTTCACAGTATGATCAAATATCCTACAACAAACACTTGCTCTGATTCATCCTGAACTGAGGACTAGAAGCAATGCCAACCCATGAATGTTTCTCTCTTCTTCACACACCCAGCTTTCTCCTCACATGATGGCTCTGTGGTGCTGAAGAGCTACAACATTGTTGCCAGATGGGGGACTCTGCCTGGCCTATATATCTCTTACTGTTCTCTCATGCTGAAGCCCACTGAAAAATAAGGTTCTGAGAATGTTGTGACCATGAATGGCAACATGGGCTTGGCTTCATAACCAAGAACTCCCTGGAGGATCCAGTCAGCACTGCCTCTCTGCCCACTGTTACAGATGAAACAAGACCCTTTAGGATCAAGCACGTCCTTTCCAGAGACCTCACTAGAGTTCAGAGTGAAATGGGATGTGGGGACAGTCCCTGCACTGGGGCACAGTCCTTGTCCTTCTTTGACATTAGTGACTTCTTTGAAAAGAGAAAAGCAAGATTTAATCTCAGAAGAACTTTTTTCAATAGTTCTTGAAAAAGATAAGGCCAGATATCTAATAATCTGAGCAGCTAAAAGGCCAGTGAAGCTCTGGACAGACTGAGCAAATCAGAGATACCAACCAGGAGAGGCATGGGCAGGAGAGAGTGGGTAGTCAAGGAAAAAACATGATCTGAAAGCCTAAGCTTTGGGGTAGAGGCTGAAGATGGTTCTGTGGACCAGACCACACGTTGTTATATAGGATGTTTCTGGCAAAGAGATACTCTGAACTGTCCGTGTTAACAGGCTTAGCTCTAATACACCTCCTCTGGCTAAGCTGAGCAACTTCTACTCATTCCCCTGGCTTTTCCTCCAAATGTGTCCCCAGGGACTCCTCACTGCAAATGTAATGGTGTCTTCATCCTCGGCAGGAGGGTACCAAACCGACATGAGAAGAGGTGTGGATGGTAGTGAAGTAGGCTTCATGGTCTGCACAAGATGACTGCCAAGGTAGACAGGAAGACCCCTCAAGGTTTCATCAGAATGGATGATCAGAACGGGAATCCGGAATTCCAGGCTTTTATTTTCGTTTAATTTATTTTTTATTAATGCGAACTAAATGTGTGGTTTATGGGTTTTGTCATGACAAGATGAACCTTGACAGATAAGATTTACACTCTTTCATTACCCCTTCTTAGGCGTCTCCATCACAGATTCTTATTCGAAAGTTGATGAATTAGAAACAAAAACAGTGGGTCAGCCGGATGGCTCATCAGATGAAAGTGCTTACCACCAAGTCTGACACCCCAAGTTTGGTCCCTCACATCCACAGTGGGAGGAGAAAAGCCACTCTCAGAAGTTACTCTCTGATCTCCACATAATCCCTGTGGCACATGTACACCCAGGCGCGCGCGCGCACACACACACACACACACACACACACACACACACACACACACACAATAATAAGATTTAAAGACGATGATGTCTCAGGTGGGAGGGGGTGCCATGTCTTCAATCCATCCTTTCTCTCAGTTTTTTGCTATAGAAGACCCATCTGGGAAAAGGTCTTTGCCCTCATTCTAACCTTTGCCTCTCCATTCCAGAAACAGGCATAGCATCTAGAGAGGTTGGAGAGGCTTTCTTTGCCCTCTCTACCTAGCACCACCCTATCCCCACTGTTGGATTTTTAGTAGCAAGAGAATGCTCTGTTTATTTCTGCAAAGGTGAATGATTCTGGCAAGTGTGCACTCAGCTCTTGCTCTATCCATATCCCCTGAGATCCCACCAGCACAACCGGCACTGTGTGACAGACTGAGTTTATAGTGGAAACATTCATGGATCTGACATCAGGAGAACTGGATTTGAGCCAGATGAAGCAGGTCGGGGGAGCTTGCAGGCATTCTGATCGAGGTGTGGGGGGAACACTTAGGATGTGACCCTGTGAGAAATGAGGAATTGCCTTATCTCTCTAGAGAGTTGGATGCATGTGGGTAAGCTGTAGCTCACATTGTCAATTGTCAAGTTCTTGGGAATGTAGTATGAGAAGATGGGATAGATAAGCCAATTGGTAAGAGTGCTCTAGTCCAGAACTTGGGCCCTTTGGCAAACCACACTGATTAGGCCATTCTTGGGTCTTTGGGGCTCTAATCTCAAGGACTGTGTCACAAGCTTCCCATTTGCTGGCAGGCCCAACTTTATTTTTAGATGTCAGAAAACTTTGTGTTGCTTCATAGCATATACATTTAAGATATAAAATAATCATTTCCTTTATGGTCTAGGAACGTTGATGCTTGAAGGGAAACACTCTGTTTGTCTTGTGACTTTGCACCGCCCCTGGGATTTGCCCAAGCATACATCAGGTACACACAAATCCCTGCTGAAGAAGTACCACTAGGAGCCATGGGCAAGAGAAGAGGTGTCTATGCCAGGAAGCCACTGAATAATACAGGAGAGAAAGACATCATCCTGGTGTATATTAGAAGATAATAACAACAAAGAATGAACTACAGGTTCTCAGCTACATTTCCAAGAAGAGCCATGGATCACTGACCAGACTTTGACTAGACCAAGAAGATGCCCTTTGAGTCATCTTACAGAATACTTTTCACTGGCCAGAGAATGTACATGTGCTGACTGTGTTCCAGAATCAGAGAAACAAACCCACAAACAAATGGCAAAGGCGGCTCCCCATGCCTGCTTTGGTTTAGAACTGGCTTGAGCTAGGCAGCTTTGCAGTTGAAAGAAAGTGAAGAAAGTCCCAAATTACAGCTGCGGGCTCAACCCAAGCCTGGGCCATCAGCTTGGAAGAGGCTCTTTAACAGAATGACTTTGACTAAATGATATTTTGATGAAATAAATGCAAATGAATGAGAACCATGTGTGGTGAATGCAGATCACACCCTGGGAATAGGGCGGAGGTCACAGGAACAGAAAATCCTTGAGGTTCTGCTAAAAGGACCTTGGGAAATATGTAGTAGCAGTTGCTCCCCATCTGCTTTTGAAAATCTGAGCATTGTTCTGGGGCTATCCTGGTCCTCATTTATAAAGGAGCCCAGCTTGTGAAGAATTCTTTCTGGCAAACTGAAGCCAATTCAGGCCAAGGTAGAGATAACTGCGGGTTTTCAGGGACTCTCTCCCCTTGCCATCATTTGGATGTTTCCATGGAGGTACACAAGCTAAGGCTTGGGGATTTCCAACTGAGCACTGATAAAGGGAATTGTGAGTAGTCCAAATACCCATGTCACTGTGCATAATTCATATCCAGGAAAAATATTGCAAACTCTCTTCCTCCCTTTGCGATGCATTGCTTTGCACCGTGCCAACGGAGTTGAGTTCCAGAGACCTGCAGTGGATCTGTGTGAGCAGAGAGCAGGGGCGTCTCTGGGGTGGGAAGGGCTGCAGGAGTGAGGTGAGGAGATGGTGACAGTGCCAACACCTTGTCTAAACCTCTGCCGGTTTGTTGTTGCTTGTTTTGCTTTGCACACTTTTTTTGTTTTTCTTTCCTCTTCTTTCTTTTCTTTTCTTTTTTTATGTAAAAGAGATGAAGAATGGACTGGAAGCCAAGAATGAGACCCAGAGATCCCACTCCCAATGGTTATGTCAGTAATGTAATACAGGCTCAGCACGATGCAGTCTTTGAGGAATCCTCGGTTTACCTACACCGCCCTTTCTAGGTTCCTTGTGCTCTGTTGTATGCATCATCCCAACATCTCAGGGAAGCACTTACAAGGAGCTAACCACCATGTCCACATTATTAATATAATCATTGACTCTTTTTAAACCTCAAGATGCATTAAACTACTTGTTATGTGTGAGGCATGATGCAGGACCCTGAGGCTATAGAACAGAGTGGTATGGCCTGTGTCCCTAAGCAGTGCCCGTTTCTAGGCTTCCTCATCCTGTGCTCCGGCTACCTACTCTCAGCCCTCCTCTCTTACACAATGAAGGTTCAGCAAATTCACAAGGCAAGTGTCATGGGGTGTATAAGTAACCCACCAGCTCTAGGTTACCTAGCAAAATTATAGGGCTCCAAGTTAAACCTGAGTCTCCAATAAACCTAGTAGAACATCCTACTGTTCTTTGGTGTTCCTTTGTCAGCCTTGGATAGGAACTATGGAGTCTGTTCTCCAGGACCAACCTTTTCATAAGCCCATTTTCCTTCCACCTACTCTCATCATGGTTCCTGCCCTCAACATCTCTGAAGGCATCTCATGTTATCTCTTAGCCTGATATAAACCCTTCAAGAAATCTTTTATTATAAGCCCCCATTCTAATTATGGAGTGGCGTCTGTCACACCGGAAACAAGTGTCGAGCTCTAGTCAAAGCATGAGAAGAAGCTCTCCCATACCTTTAGAACCCACTACTGTGTCCATTGGAACTGAGTCCAGGTTGAGATCAGTCTACAGTCAACTGTCACATTCTCTCTCTTGGTCTCTGTGATGGTGGTTTTCAATCTCACCTTGACTAGACTTGGAATCACCTAGGAGACATAATTCTGGGCATGTATCTGAGAGTGTTGCCAGAAAAATACAATTAATGTTAAAATGAGGTAGGCATATGTGAAACATGATACTCTTTCTTCTAACTCCTCTACAATGTCAACCAAAGCCTGGTAAGGAAGTCTACCATGCTGGAGAAAGGCTCTGGAGTTTCCTCCTCCCTGTCTGGGAGGAGAACTCCCCCACTCATTCCTATATGTCACTTAGGCTGGAAACAACTTTAAGGCTTCTTCACCTACAGATATCTGTCTATCTGCACTTTGTGCAGTGCTTCTTAATGATAGATGGAGATCAGCAACCATCACAAAAGACCAGCTGAAACATCCAGTTTTATGGAATGAACAACTAATGGATTCTTGGTTGTTAGATTAGCTAGCCCACAGCCTGTAAGTCATTTTAATAAATCCCCTTTCTAAATTTGTAGAGAGATGGATTCTATACTGTTTGTCACTCTAGAGAACACTGATTAATACAGGGTGCTCCATGGAATAAAATAGGTAGAGAATAACGTGGCAAAGATGAGAGTGCTCATCTCCACCATATAAAAAGCCAACATCTAGGGGAATCTTAAGAGAAGCACAGAGAGATATGCACAGAAGACATGAGCAGAGTCGGATGAGTAAATGTCACAATATAATGCCACGTATTTCAGTGTAGACATGAGCTGGAGTGTTCACACAATAAAATGGTGCAAATACATTCACACAGAATTCTACATCAAAAAATATATTAATGAGAGGTATATCTATGTGATTTTGAAACAGTAATGTTCATAAGGAGGCAGGTTATAGAATAAATAATAAAGTAGGAGGCAACATTATTTCAAGTCTCTGTTGTGTGCCTTAGGAAAACCCATGTATATGCATGGGAATTATGAACAAAAAATTCAAGGCAGGAACACTGTGAATATTCTCAATGCTTCTTCATTTCAACTGAGTCCTCTATTGTTCTTTATATTCACCATCTAATAAAATGATACGTTTTTATTTCAAATACATTACCCTAAGCTGCTCATCCTTCCTGCTTTTGTTTTAGAAAGTGAATCTTTATCCACCTTTTCAAGCACAACAGGCACGTGGTGGTTGTTAACTACACCCCCTAATGTGTCAGTCACATTTTCACCTACTTCAAGTACAGCCTTTCATTTCACCAAACTACAACTATAACGGAAGATCAGCAAAGCATTTCGACATTGGGGCTGTGCCCTCTGACTTGACGCCAGCATCAGGTCCACCACTTGATCCCCAGCATCCCTGTACAGATTATCAGCACTCCTTCCTCTCATGATTGTTTAGGTACTGGTTGCTGTCAGCTTTCAGGGATCTTTAGTGTTATCCAAGGAACTTCTCTGAAGGGAGATGGTTGTCTTAGGGTTTTACTGCTGAGAACAGACACACTTAAAGGCATCTCTTATAAGGACAATATTTAACTGTGGCTAGCTTACAGGTTGAGCTGTTTAGTTCATCATCATCAAGGCAGGAGCATGGCAGTGTCTATGCAGGCATGGCACAGTAGGAGCTGAGAGTTCTACATCTTCATCTGGAGGCTGCTAGTGGAAGACTGACTTTCAGGCAGCTAGGGTGAGGGTCTTAAGTCCACGCCTACAGTGACACACCTACTCCAACAAGGCCACACCTGCTAATAGTGCCACTCCCTGGACCAAACATATACAAACCATCACAGGAAGTTAGAATTAAAGTGGCTTCCTGGGACAGTGATATGGTGACCTGAGTTGGGATTGGTATGTGCTTTGCCTACTTGCTCTGTAAGTTTTTTTTTTTAATTTTAACATTCTTTCAGCAGAAGAATTACATTTGCAAACCCAAGTTTTGATGTAAGAAAAAAAAATCTCCAAAGAACTGTGGTTAAAAGTCATTCTATGGCCACCTGATAACACAGTGTTGGCACACACCTGGAGGTTTCATATATTATCACAAGCTACACTGGGCATAAGTTGTTACAACACCTTTGAGGGATGATTTATTGACTCCCGTTAAAGGTAAAAGGCACATGCTTTTCAATCCAACAAATCCACTTCAAGGAGGAGTCCAGCAAATGTAAACAGTGAGAATGTTTATGTTAACATCACTAAGTACAGTGATAAATTGAAAACAGCCCAACTATCATTCAACAGTTGAACTGGTAAAGAAATTTTGGAATATTCTTATAATGGAAAAATGATAAATCAGCAAATTAAATGTCTAGAATTATGTGTGTTGGAATGAGTAAATACTAAAGTACTATATGCATATGAAACGTCTGGATGGGTGTCTCTCAAGCACCTGCCCTTAGCTAAGGAACTATTGACTATTGAGAGTAATTTTTCTTCAAGGTTGTGGCTCTTGTTCCTTGATCATGTTCCAGGGAACAGCCCCTAATCCCAAATTGGACTCAGTGGGTTATAAAAACTTACAGTTCAAAATGCATTGCATGCATGCACAACGTGCTCAAAGAGTTAATAAGATACATTAAAATGATGCTTTGCAATGGAAGGCTTAAAGATTTGAGAGCTAATATGTATCACTTGCCGATGTATACACACAACACAAGACAAGTACGTCATTGGGAAGACTAAGCTCCAATAGTAAATAGTTAGGATGGGATGAGTAGGAAAACAAGAATTAAGATAGAATTCACTCAAAGACTCCACGTGCCTCTACTGTGGTTTTATTCTTATTGTTGATGTTTTGTGGTTTTAAAGCAAATGTCCTGTTTTATTAATTGTACCCAATAGTGGGCATTTCCCAGTATAATCATAAATCTATCATTAGACTTACCAAAATTCAATGTTTTATGACATCCAAGGTATGCAGCATATTAAATCTATATGGTGTCTTAGAAATATCTCTATTTTCTAAGATGATCTTTGTTGGCTGGGTGAGATGCAAATCTTGAGTTTAAGTGGATCCTCATGCTTCAGCCTCCTTAGTTCTGGAAGAAAACATATTTTTTAAACTAAACTTATACAAATCTGAATTCACTTGAATTCTACACAGTACATTTATGGGAAAGTCACAAAATGCTTTTAAATGGAGAGCTGGGTCGCTCTTTACCCGACCTTATATGTCTGGTCCCATACACCCCTGCCTCCTTGTTCCTTCACTGTACAAACTGGATCCCAGGGCCCTTGCTATCTCCTTATTCTGTATTTTCTGCTTGTTTCATCTAACTTATCCCTCCTGCGGTGTGATCCCCATATAGAGAATGTGAATGTACGAGAACTGGTTATATTCCAATTCAAATTGTTTTAGCAAGAAAGCTGCCTGGGTTGTACTGAATATGCCCAACATACCACCTAGACAGAGGAACAATGTTTCTAAGATGATCTTTGTTGGCAAAAGTGAAACCAGATAAAAGGTGGTGGCAGCTAGCTCCTACTGTTAGCTGTCAAGTGTCCAGCAGAATTTTTAGTTCCTTCCTTCATTCTTTCTTTCTTTTCCTTTCTTTCTTTCTTTCTTCTTCCTTTCTTCCTTTCTTTCTTTCTTCCTCCTTCTTTTTAAGATTTTGTTTATCTATCTATTAACTATTCATCCCAATGTCATCCCCACCACTCCTCTTCTCCCAGTCCCACACTTACAAATCCCTCCCCCATTACCCCTCCCCTTACCCTCAGAAAAGGGTAAGTCCAGGTCCCCCTATGTGCCACCCCACCATGGAACATCCAGTATCCTAATTGCATTTTCTCCCACTGAGACCCAACTAAGTAGTCCAGTTAAAAGAAGGGGATCCAATGACCTGCAACTGAGTCGGAGACAGCCTCCTATAAATTAAGAGGAGGTATGACACACACACTGTGTGTGTTTGTGTGTGTGTCTGTGTGTGTGTCTGTGTCTGTGTGTGTCTGTGTGTGTGTACTGTATAGGGTTTCCTGCAGAAAGGTCAGAGGGTAGTGTTGGATCTACTGGAGCTGGAGATATAGGCAGTTGTGAGAATCAAGAATTAAATTAAATTCAGTTCTCTGTAAGAGTAGAAGGCACTCGTAAACAGAGCCATCTCTCTTGACAGCATCTCACACTGTAGCCCAGGCTAGCCTAGAACTCACTGTGTAGCTTAAGGCATCTTCAAACTCAAGACAATCATCCTGTCTCAACCTCTAATGTGGTGGGAACAGAGTCAGGAACTAACTTGCCAGGACCCTAGCTGCCTTTCACCCATCAAGTTCAGTTATTGATGATTATTTTCTGGATCGATGATTTTATTGAGGGTTAAAAATTGTGATTTTTTAAAATTCTATTGTGCCTCCATTTAATCATATTTATTTCTCCAACAAAAAGGGATTTTTCTATTATCTACAAAGGCTTTTCAGTTAGTTTGAAATGTAGCTCCTGTAAGGAGGATAGAAATCACACTCTCCCATAGCTATCAGTTTGCAAAATTAGGAGTTAGGGCAGTGAGGTTTTTTTTTTAAATAAAACCCTCAAACAAATAAACAAACAAAAAAATGAAACAAAACTTGAGGCAGAGGGATGGAGGAGCTTCTGTGGTGGAACATTCATTTAGCCTGCAGAAGGCATTGGGTTTGTTGCTCAGCATTGAAACAAGGAGAAAAAAATATAACTGGGAAGGTGGCTTATTGCTAAAGACACTTGATGCTCTTGGAGAGGACTTGGGTTCAATTCACAACACCTTCATGGGGTCTCACACTGTCTCCTTGTTCCAGGAGCTAGGATGCCTTCTTCTGGTCTCCTTGGGCAACAAGCACACACAATACACAAACATGCATGCAAGCAAAACACCCACACACATAAAATAAAATTGAAAATGTATACATACATATGCATATACTTATATATCAGCAGTTGTTAAGGCTTTATAAAACTGGTACACAGCCAACTAAGTATGCTACACTTTTCTAATTTTTGAAATGTTTTATGATGGAAATTTTAGTAGAGCAGAAACAATATCTTTCAAGCTCATAGGCTTGAAGGGCTCATACAACAGTTTTAAAATATTAGCCTCGATTTTAGAAATAGAATCTATATACTACTTTTAGGGAGGCAATGAAAATTTCTGTAAGAAAGAAAATTGAAGATAAAGATAAGGACTGGAAGAGGCACAGAGTGAACAGACCATCATGCCCATGGGGAAGAAGGGTAGTGGAGGCACCAAACTGCCCAGGAGAGGGTCTTATCTCTCCATGTCTCATTACTGGGGTGAGAAAAGAGCAGTAAACTAAGCTTACAACCAGAGTCACTAAAGGTTGTTCTGAAAGTTCAAGTGCAGGAAGGCGAATAGAACACAGGATATGGTACCCAGGCAAGGATCCTGGATGGGTCGGCTAAAAGCTGGTGGAATGGACTAGAGAGGGTTCATCTATACTTGATTCCAGAAGGCACATTGTCACAAGGCTTGAGAGCTAAAGAATGCATTCAAGGGGTTGCTGTTTAAGGAGCTGAGGAAGAAATGGCAGCATGAGCTTAGCTAAGCAGAGCTGTATTCAGATGGCACTTGAGGAGTGACAAAGAGACTTGGCGAGTGGTGAAGGGCAGACCTCTGGGGACAGGAAACTTTTGATTCTTCATCCACAAAATGGAATAAAGATTGTGGAGCTGCAATGAGGATCACATGGGATGGCTGTGCTGTGGCATAGTAGGTTTTGAACAGCTTCTATTTTGGTCACTATTGATACTACAGCTCCTGTTAATTAAATATGTGCTTACGCATTAGGAGCTTAATTTCCAAAATAAACCAGCTGAAAGGTGGAGTCTTTGACTGGACAGTGCCCTCTGGAGATTGGGCTATCACCAGAAGTTTTTGGCAATAACTACTTCAGGACTCCTTGCCTTCACTGGTGTGTGTGTGTGTGTGTGTGTGTGTGTGTGTGCGCGCGCGCGCGCACGCGCGAGTTCATGCATGCTGACTTGCCTTTCTGCCTTCCAGCATGAAATAATGCAACAAGAAGTCTCTTGCTAGATGGTAACCCATTTATCCTGAAATTTCTAGTCTCCAGAACTACAGCAAGGAAATGAATTTCTTTTCTTATAAATTATGCATTCTACAATATTCTGTTACAGCAGCACAATGCAGAATACAGCAACAAAGTGATCATCGAAGAGACATTTGTATTAGCTTGAACAAATGCCATGTTTTGTCATAAAAGAATCTCAAGTGTGACAGGCTATTGCTTTGGTCCTCCATTGTTTTGGTCAATGCACAAATTAATATTCACTAAAATCATATGTGTGATGACAATAAAGAAATGTGTCCTATCAACACATCTCTGTTTATGAATACATTTAGATGTGCATACAGGCTCAGAATTAGTTCTATGTTTTACAAAGAGGAACTGAGGGAAGAATCTGAGGGGAAGATACTGCAACTGGTCTCCAATTCCTCATCTATAAGTTCCACAGGGATGGGGTACATGCTAGATTATTTTTTCTAGATTATTTCAAAATAGATTATTTCAAAATTTCAGAATTTCCGAACAGATGCTTAGTTTGACATTCTATTAATAGTAATTTTATGAATATTAATTGCATAACCTAACTCTGACATCAGCTAGACTTGGAGGGGAATGTAGAAAATATAAAACCTAAAGAGCTTCAGAGAGAGCACGCAGGTAGGAGATGGGAACAGAGAGGGTAGCAGTGCTCTCTCACACACCCCTAAGCTGTGGAAGGAGTGGTCCAGGGTGAAGTGCACACATGTAAGAGTGTCAGACTTATCCCAGTCACTGGTGGTGGTCTTCTTGCTGATCTTCATGTTCTTAGACTCAAAGTGCTCTGAAGGCTCCTCCGGGCTCCTGCCCTGATATTCTTTCCCAAAGTCCACATGCTTGACAGCCAAATACTCAATATAGAATGGCAAATGAAGAACTAGAAAGCATTTGTACTTGGTCCAGCACTTTCCATAGACAAGATGCTAAGATCTATATTCTTGAGGTTCAACTTCATGTCTTTAAATCTCCACCCCATATGGTCTTGTAGTCAAGACATTAAAGCAAATGAAGTCAAATCCTGGCACATGAACTCTGAAATATTTCTCTGAAAGGAGAATCTATTTCTTTCCTGTGCCCAGAGAATAAAGTCTTCCACAATCTTTAAGCTTCATTCTCAAATAACTGAAAGGAGTTGTGATCCAAGGGCCTGCCATCAGCTATGATGTTGAAGAAGAATGTGGGACTGACAATAGCTGACAGCAAGCAGCTGTGGGAGACACTGGCCTCTGCATTGCCTGTCGTACAAAGCAGGTAGAACATCACACTCGTGTATACATCATTGTTAACTACACTGCCCCACAAATATGTCACTGCAAGTGTTCTGGAACATGGGTAATCCAGCTTGTCTCATCACAACCATATCCCTGCTTATCAGCTATAAAATGTGAATGTCACAAAGAGCAAAGAAGCAGCTAAGAGATGTAAAGACAGTCAGGAGCCTGAGCCTGACACACCCAGGAAGGCCTTGCACTGAAACACTGCAGGCCTCCCAAGGGAGGATTCAGGAGCCCTGGGTTCTTCTGGTTCCTGGCTTCTTTGTTGTCCTTGAAGTATTTATTTATGGGATGATTTCTATCTCTATTTCTAGGATGATCCTCACTTCTGAGTTCTGTACCTCCACCTCCGTCAGCCTTATGAACTCCACAGCATAAAGCAGCGGCCATTTCTAATCTCCACTGTCAGAATCAGCAAGACCAACTAACACCAGAGATAAGCAGATGGCATTAGGCAAGTCCAAGAACCTAAGCAATAGAAACCAAGGCCACTTGGCATAATCAGAACCCAGTTCTCCTACCACAGCAAGTCCTGAACACACTGGAAAAGCAAAATTCTGATTTAAAATCACAACCCAGGAGGATGTTATAGGGCTTTAAAAGGGTCATAAATAACTCTAATCTCTGCTGGTGGCAAGCAACTGCACATAGAAAATTTTTGTTGGCCCCTCAGGCCACCTATTTTCATCTTCACTGAAAACACCTAGGATGAGTTATTCAGGCCCATGGAGGAAAAGTAAGATGGGTTTGGACAACAAAATCTGAAAGGTCAAGATTCCTATTAAAGGGTACCACAAAGTTAACGTGAACTCTAGCATAAAAATTAAAATTGTTCCTAGACTCTTAGACATCGTGAGTAAAAAGATCATATTTAAGCAATATATAAGTTACAAAAAGAAGGCATTGCTTTGTCTCCACCACACGTAGGCCAACACACATACACATATACACACATGCCAAGTAGTACTAGGACAGCATTTAAAAATGATTAAGTTCTACCAAGGACACTGAAGTCTAATGAGATTCTTATCTAATAAGTTCAAATCCATAGGTGCCTTTGCCACCCTGAAATCCTGCAACTGGGGGCAAACTACAATGCTGCTTAGAGTTGCAACTTCCTTTGTTATCCCCATAAAAACATCCCAGCCCCGTAACACTGTGGATTTTAATTATAGAATTAAGCACCATGGATTGAATACTTGCACTAAGCCAGGTGGTAAGCAAAGTGCTGAGTGCCCACATCATTATCTCATTTAATTCCTACTTACGTTAAAGATAAAGACTTGAAACCAACCCACAGCTATCCTTTAAAATGAAACCAACCCACAACTATCCAAAGGGTACGCATGGATGAACCCATGATTCCAGCTCCATATGTAGCAGAGGATGGCCTCGTTGGGCATCAGTGGGAAGAGAAACCCTTGGTCCTGCCAAGGCCAGATGACCCAGTGTAGGGAAATGTCAAGGTGGGGAGGCAAAAGGGAGTAGGGGTACCTGCATAAAAGCAAGGGGAGGGGGTTATGGAATAGGGAGTTTATGGATGGGAAACCAAGAAAGGGAATAATAACATTTGAAATGTAAATAAAATATATCCAAATTTTAAAAGGGGGGAGCAAAAAAATGATAGAGACATAGTCCATACCCAGAGCCCAAGGCGGTGGTATGTGCAGAAAGGAGAGCATCCTGTGAATGGATGCCCTATAGGCTGCCTGTCTCCAAGCATCCTAATGGCCCTTACTTCTGCTTATCCCACTTAGTGTATGCATCTTCAAACTGCATGGGCTTCTCAATGGTTTGGCTGAGTCTCTAAGCCTTAGACATGTTTATTTTTCTTGACAAATGTATATTTGACATGTCCATGTATGAAAACTTTCTATCTGTCCATTCACCTACTTTCTCCTATCTGTGAGTCTCTGTATCTGACCCTCCATACCTTTGTTTGGAACTGGACTAAGGGTTTATAGTTTGCCTTCTTACATTACTAGACTTATCTTTCTCTGCCCTCCCCATTCTCTCTTTTATCCCCACATCCAGCCCTTTATATCTGTGGAAGGGACCATGTGGAAGCAACCATGGCTAAAACCTATGTTTTAAAGATTCCAGCAGCCCTAAACATGTAGAGAATTTTTCTCACCACTATTCCCTAAGCAATACAGCCCGGCTATGTGTAGACCATTAATGTTGCATTGGTTATATGTACTCTAGAGACAATTTAACATATGCGGGAAGAAGATATGTAAATCACATATGGGTAATGTGTTACATAATGGACTGGGGTGTCTGTGGATTTTCATGTTCATGGTGGCAAGGATTCTGGAAGTGAGATTAGGTAGAAAGGTAGAGACTTGTGAAATAACCAAGGGAAGCTGCAGCTGCGTCTTGGTACCAGCACTGCCTGGTTAATCAGGGAGTTTGATGTGATGTAGTCAAGAAAGCTGCAGTTGAACTGTGGTACCCATGTCTCCTGATGGACAGAGGGCCCCTTTGTGCTTAAACATCACTGAAGTTGCATTTGGGTTCCCCCAG
Source organism: Micromys minutus (assembly GCF_963924665.1). Lineage (NCBI taxonomy): Eukaryota > Metazoa > Chordata > Mammalia > Rodentia > Muridae > Micromys > Micromys minutus. The sequence goes on along the minus strand of NC_137972.1, from coordinate 20,404,644 downwards.
CTATATCAGAATCAGGTGCTACAACTCTCCCCTGGTTGACAAACATGCACACTAACAGGGGACTTGCATCCTCAAAAGATAGCAGCTTCGTTATAATCTAATTTGCAATGTGGTTTGGGTCTCTCCTTTGGGGTTTTTCAACAAGACCACAAGATGGATTTTTCTAAAAGGGAAATTTTTGTTTGTCATTATTTGAGAGGGGAAAGAAACTTATCCCCACTGATGCTCCAGACACCTCATAAATATTTATAAAAACATCTTTAAAATGCCTAACACAGAAGCCACTGCCTTGCTACTTACTCATGAAACATGTGAGTCAGCCTGCTACAGTGTCTCCCTCCAGTATATTACTGTTTCCTTTTGCTTTGCTAAATAAACTGTTTAAATTGTCTGTCTCTCAGCAGGAACAGAAGAACTGAGCCAGTGGGGTGACTCGGTGCATATAATACCAGCTGCACACCACTGAGGACCAGAGTAGGAAGGAAACAGAAGGCCATACTTGTTTTGACATGTGGTGCTGAAAGAGATGTCTGACGTCCACTGAGATGGCTAATGCTGAACATCCAGGGGGTGTCTATGTGCCACATAAAGGGGCCAGGAAGAAGTGATGTGATCTGTTATGGGTCTATTTTTGGAAGAGTGATACTTTTGTGTGATTCTGTATAAATATGACCTTGAGTTTAGAGCCTTCATCTTCGCTTTTGCCAACCTCTCACCCTCTTCCTCTCTCTCTCTCCCTCTCCCTCCCCCCTCTCTTTCTCACTTTGTGTGTGTGTGTGTGTGTGTGTGTGTGTGTGTGTGTGCCTATGCCTACCTTGCCTGCAGGTATCTGCTTGCCTAGTGGCCTGTATGCTGGTGAGCAAAGTAAATCTTTCCTGCCTGTGACTTCTCAAATCTTTTCAACTTCAAGTCTTCAGTGACCCCTCTTTCCTGACATCAGAGCTTGCACCTCACAGTTCTACCCCAGAACCCATGTAAGCCAAATATGGTGGTGTGTATCTGTACTCCCAGCCCTCTGGTGACACGATGGAGGATGGAGACAGAATTTCAGGGAAGCTCCAGGGACAGCTGCTCAGGACTGTATAAGAGGACAGAGACCATGGAAAAGACTGCCTCAGCAAGTGTCAACATAAACCAGCTCCTGAAAGCTATGCTCTGACCTCCATGTATGAGTATGTGTTCTCTCTCTCTCTCTCTCTCTCTCTCTCTCTCTCTCTCTCTCTCTCTCTCTCTCTCTCTCATAAGCACATGCATAAATAAATAAATGTAATAAAGAACTTTTAATAAAAATATATTATATTGTACCCAGTGATGAAATTTGACAAGAACCATCGTATTTCAGAAAAGGATGAACCTGAAGAGCAAGTCTTCCATAGTCCAGGTGCCCTTTTGGGAAGAGCAGTCTGAGGTGATGAAATGGAAGACTATTTCCCCTCCCAAGAGCTGCAAACACACTGCTGAACACAGCCTTGCCACAGGGGTGACTAGGAAAGATGAGGTGGAGGTGGGATGAGTGTGTTTGCTTGGTTGGTTCCAACAAAGGAAAGCTTAGACTTACCAGGCAGGTGTTAGCACCCCACATGTATTTTGTTCGTAATTTCCTTTGTGGTGTGTTTAAGATATTTGTTGTCGCAGTCCAGGGAAATAAAAGCATGCGCATTGCTCATTTTCTTTACAAGCATTTTCAAGAAATTTTCTGACTGGGAAATGAACTTCCAGTGTAGAAGCAGAGTCCTAGAATACCGCCCTCTTCTGGACAGCCAGCTTGAGTCTTCTGATGAACCTAGCTTCCACTGCCTCATCTGCACCACACAGGTCTCCAGCTTTGATCAGGAAATAGTGGGACTTCAAACCCTAGCCTAAGTCTCCAGGTAGGTGTGTCTCATGGTGCATGTCTCAATTGAGGAATATCCAATGGCTGAGAAGCATCTAAGGAAGTGCTCAAAATCCTTAGTCATCAAGGAAATGCAAATCGAAACAACCCTGAGATTCCACCTCACACCAGTCAGAATGACTAAGATCAAAAACTCAGATGACAGTAGATGCTGGCGAGGATGTGAAGAAAGAAGAACTCTCCTCCACTGTTGGTGGGGCTGTAAACTGGTACAACCACTCTGGAAATCAGTCTGGCAGTTACTCAGAAAATTGGACATAGTACTACCTAAAGATCCAGTTATTCCACTTCTGGGCATATACCCCAGAGACGCTCCAACATACAATAAAGACACATGCACCACAATGTTCATAGCAGCCCTATTTATAATAGCCAGAAGCTGGAAAGAACCTAGATGTCCTTCAGTAGATGAATGGATACAAAAGTTGTGGTATATTTACACAACGGAGAACTACTCAGCTATCAGAAATAATGACTTTATGAAATCCCTAAGAAAATGGATGCAACTAGAGAATATCATCCTGAGTGAGGTAACCCAGTCACAAAAGAACAGACATAATATACAGTCACTGATAGTTGGATACTAACCCCAGAAAGCTCTGAACACCCCAGAAACAACTCACAGGCTATATGAAGCTCAAGAAAAAACAAAGGCCAAAAGAAAGAAAGAAAGAAAGAAAGAAGGAAGGAAGGAAGGAAGGAAGGAAGGAAGGAAGGAAGGAAAGAAAGAAAGAAAGCCTCAGTCCTTCTTAGAGAAACAATAAATGTATAGCACCCTCTCAGAGTGTAGTACACCTAGACCTTAAATCATTAATAATTCAAGAACTAAGATAATAAATAACCTTGTGCAATTTTTGGTATTCACAGATCACTATGCTTAATCTATGCTCAACAAGAAATCTGTTTCCATGTTACATTCTGTTCTACATGTGCTTCATGCTTATGGTAACTAGTGGGATTTCAATGCATGCTATCAAACCCCTAAAAGAATTAAGTACTGACAAAAATAATCATATAATGTTATGCCAAAATGCCTTTAAAAATCTATATATGTATCCCTCCTTTTTTAAAAAATAAAGTGGTAAGAAAAAAAAAAGAAAACCAATGAGGTCTACCAGTCAGCCCCCTCCGTCTCACAAATCACACACTGTTCTCAGTCTGTCTTTCCAGAGGTCCTCAAGCCTTCAGATTCTTTCACCTTTGGCAATCGGTTCAGGGTTTGCTTGAAGTCTGATGCCCATGTACTCTCTCATTCTTTCAGATTCCTCATAATTTTCCAAACGTGTCTCAGAAAGCACAGTTACAGGTTTTCATGGGTGTCTGCGTCAGTCTTTCTCAAAACTAGGAAGTTGGGTTCCAAGTGGAAACCAGGACTTCTGTTGACCACCCCCTTATGAGAGGCTCAATCCTCTCCCATCAAAAAGTCATCCTAGGTGGCAGAATGACAGAGGGGAATGGAGTTGGGGGGCTCAGTACCCTTTCTGTTGCCCCTTAACAACACTGAGCCTGTGTTGGAACACAGATCCACTGAAAATACAAAGGCCTTGGGTGGTTTTGCATTTGTTGACTATTAACCTTCCCTTGTCTTGGCAAGACTAGAAGAAAGATGAAATGCATCTCATTGATCTCATGCTCCAGGTCCTCTACTCTTCAGAAAAGAAATTCCTGTTCCTTCTGGGAACAGTCCAGCCATGTTTCTCCCTGTTCGTATTATTTCAGCATCATGATTCTTTGATCCTGCATCAACCTGAATTTCAAGGTACCCAAGACAGCAATTTCATCTCACTCTGGCCATCATGAATGAAAAGCCTCCTGCAGGACAGATATGACCCAGAGACCCATCAAACAGCAGTCTTGGTACTCTAGATCACTAAGGACTTAAGACTTGAGCTTTGCACCCAATTTCAAATCTCAGCTGTTTGACCTTGGGGATATATATCAGTGCTTCTGTGACTTGGACTTTAGATACGTCATCATCCTGATAGGATGTGAGAGAGGACTTCAGCAGGCAGTATTACAATTTTGTGTTGTAATTTCCAATGACAATACATTGAGACCATGAAAGGTACTCTCCAAGGCCATCTTGATTATTAGGTGAAAAACATTTACTTAAGAACTTGCAGCTAGCTGGCTTTTTCTATTCCTTTAGACATGGATACCATTATAAATTACTCTAAGAACAGTTTCACAGATCAGTTGAATAATGCAATTTAAGCAATTAATCAGAGCTTAATGTCAACTTGCAAATGATTTGGTATATCCAAAGTTCCCAAAGCACTAAAGTCATTTCAATTAATTGGATTAACTGTCACTCATTCCTTCATTCACTCATTATTCACTCATTCATTCACTGACAAATAGCACAAGGTGGAGTGTGAAATAATAGGCTGATGTGGGGACACTGTAAAAAGCGCAAGAAATTTGTCTCAGGAAGCAGACTTTTGTTTGGATGACATCAGGCAGGACACACAACCTTAGTTATTCATCTATAAAAGAGTTGTGATGGTTCTTTTATGTGTTGTATTGGACACTGGTGGACAAATCAAACTGGAAGCATTTTGAAAGCTGTCAAGCATATTGTTTAGAAATTAGTTCTTGCAGAGACAGTACCCATAAATGCAAGCTAAGCTGCAAAGAAAGGTTTACAGAGTAAGCTAATAGTTGTGCCTGTGTGTCTCAGGATGCCTTGTTGATGTCACTTTTATCCTAGGCCTTCTAGGTAGAAAGAAGTTGATCTAGAGGATGGCTTAGCTATCAATTTGTAAAAGAACGATGCATTTGTTATACTTTGACAGTTTCCTGCATGTGAATTTTAGTCATTTTACCTTCCTGTTAGCCTGTCTCATCCCCCTCCTTCTCCCAACAAGTCTCCTTTCTAGGCTTATTTTCATGTCCTTTTTGTGTGACTCACATATATTGAGGTTGCCTGCAAAAGCTTGGGTAGGGACTATGGACTGGCATAGACAACTCATCAGTGGCTTCAACATTGAAGATAGTGATACCCATTCCTCTAGTCCCCATTGGGATCTCAAGAGCCTTTCTCACTTTAATAATAAAATGCTAACAGGTCAACTTTGGTCCAGGTTCTTATGAATTATATCTTTAATGAGTTTATGAGTACAATAAGCTTGTCATTCAAGTCTAGGAGACATTTTTTATTGCAAAGTACCTTCTTATCCTCTGACTCCCCTTCCCTTATTTATTTATTTATTTATTTTACCATTTCTCAAGTCTTCAAAGATTGATACAGATAGCCCATTTGGGGTCAAGCAGGCTACCATCCTAAAATGTAATTTTTAGACTATAACATAATCATTATATCCATGCAAAGATAAAATAGGATACCATCAAAGATTATTTTGAGCACATTAAGTAATGAAAGAAGCAATGTGATATCACAACTAGCCACAGGGTACTAAAAGAAAATTGTATTTATACAATGGAATTATACTAGCTAGGGCTCTCTATGGGAAAATAACCAGTAGGAATATATATATATATATATATATATATTGCCTCTCCATGCATGTGTAGGCATATCTATATACATACACACATATATATATTTACAGTTGAATTCACATTTGCACACGTGGACACTATACATACCAAACCCCTAACTTCACAAAAATATATCTGTGTACGTGCATTATGAGTGGGATTTACTATATTTGTGTATGTCGTTGAGACAGGATAATCTAATAATGGGTATGTATGCTCTGGTGAGGCAGAGAATCTAATAGTTGTTCAGTGGATCTTGGTATTGAAAGCCTGGAAGCTTTCTGGAGAGTCACTGGCCAAGAAAGCCAGAGTCTGAGATCAATGGAGGATGACAATAGCAGAGCTAAATACAAAGAAGGGAGTCAGGGCAGGTATGCACTCCTTGTCTTCTTCTTAGTCTTCCTTCGAATCTGGGTCACCATTGGATGATGCTGCCATATGCAACAGCCTTTCCTTCCTGGTCACATGTCAACCTTTTTAAAACTCCCCCACAGAAAGAAACAAAGGTGTATGTGCTTGATCTAAGCATCTCCTAATACAGTCAATTTAACAAGGCAGTTAAATTGTCTCCAATTTATGACCAAGCTTAATTGGGAGACTAAAAAGAGATTACAAATGCAATTACTGGTCCCTACATAAAGTAAAAATTGAAGGCACTCCATCATACATAGTGGATGTGTTTATGATGTACAACCTATAGTTGTAGAGAAAGACTGGGACATGGCTCCATGGTTAAGAATATCCACTGCTCTTCCAAAGGTCCAGAGTTTACTAAACAGCAATCATACTGAGTGACTCATAACTACCTGTAACTCCAGCTTTAGGGGACCTAGTGTCTTCTTCTAACCTCTGAGAGTATTAATATGCATGTGCAAAAAGAAATACACACACACACACACAAGTCTTATAAAATAAGAGCTGTAGAATAGCTCAAGGAAAGTACAGATAGAAAAATGAATCATATATGTCTATCTACCATCTGTCTGTTTTTCTGTCTGTGTATATTTTCTATTAAAACTTAGGAGAAAAAATATTCTGATTGAAGTAGGCAGTACATTTACCCAATAACTTTTCTACATTTTGGAGGTATTATTGCTTGTTTTATCTAGAATGGTGGGGTTACAATTGGCTTAAATTTTTTGATATGTTTAAAGAAGAATAAAAAAATGACAAAATTCTCCAATTCATAAACATTATTGATTTCTGAAGTGATAGAAATGTTTATTGTTTGGATTTAATTATATTGTGTATGATACATATGAGTATATAGACCCACATAATCATTATGTTACACATAAAGATATACAGATATTTTTATTTCAATCTTGTAAGAGGAAAAGTTTTCCAAAGAGCCTGTGACACATCCTCTTCTAACTTCATGTGTGGAAATAGTCTGGGTTGGGCAAAGGAGCAGATGTCACATTAAGACACTTAAGTTTTGGGTTTGGGGCATTAAAAGTGAACAGAGAACACACAACAGTACTTGCTTTTTTATTTCCATTTCATCATGCTATGCACACACTGCCCATAGTGCATAACTCCACTAACTCCAGAGTGTACAGCATACTTGCTTGAGGAAGACTGGCCTTCACAATCAAACCCAGACAGCAGCTGCCGTGAGCTGAAGCCATTTCCAAAGAATTTTTGAAGCACCTCATAAACAATATTCACAATGAAGATAATAGGAGTTACAGTGCATGCAAATGCATCTCAATACCAAGAACCACATGTACACACACACACACACACACACACACACACACACCATCAGAAAGGAGGGTATATGCATGCTTAGATTATGCTCAGGGGTTGCCACCTTACGTGCACAGAAGAGGCAGGGAAGAAATTGCTGGGTTCTCAGTATGATCTTTGTAACTACTTCACATCATCTTCATTACTTAGAAAATCTGACAGCAGCAAAATGACACAGTGATAATCGTTCCCAAACCTTGAAACAGCTCTACAGTTGTGGAATTGTTGGGAAGGTGTCTGTTTACTTTGGAGAAAAATACAAGGAAGTATAAAAAGTATCAGACAAAATATTCCAAGCGCATTTCACTGGGACCATTTCAAATCATCCTCAAACAATTTTTCTAAGTTCTAATAAAGTGAATAGAATGGCCATACACTTTATAAAAATGTCAATTTTATGGCATATTTTAAATATATTTAATAAGGTTAGGAACATACCTTTTTTTGTTTCCAATAAGTAGAGTCATTTGTCGCTATTGTGAGATGTCTTCTGGAGACCAGTAAAGCATTATTATTTTTAACTAAAGCCCAATATTTGGTCAGGAATGTAATGGTCTCCATACTAATAGTTTGGGGTGGCAAATGTGAATATGCTCTACATTACCCATTTATTAACTCCCAGGATGCCCTGGGTAAAGAACAGAGGATCTGTACCATCAACAGGACTCTGATAATTTGAAGCCAGAATTCCCAGTGTGGTCCGACACAGTCTTCATATTCCATTAATGAGCCACTACTTATCTAGTCTGGTCTGGCCCCAAACTCGGCCTTCTGGGTACTGGAGATATGCTATGTCATATGACCTGTGTCGCTGTGCCTGGCCTACATATACGTGTCTTAGCAAAAATATATTTCCTCCCTTTATGAGGCCTCCATTCTCCTGAGAGACTTTAAAATAAACTGTAACTAGATTTCAATAAACTCTATTAGTTGTTAATATAACCAGGAGCCCCCCCAATAATCAAAGCAGAGTCCTATGAATTTTTCAAATAAGGACTAGCACAATTACTCAGGAATTATTCCTAATCTATATTTCTAATCACTACACAGTTGATTTTCCAGTTGTATTACTCAAGTACTTGCTGTTTGAATCTTGCCTGAGTTATATCTGTTCCACCCACATGTCCTCAGAGCCCATTTCACTTGAACACATGCCCCTGGTCCATCATGTCTAATAGACTTCCTCTTCTCTCTGACTTCCTCCTCCTTCACTCCCCCTCTCCTTCTTCCTCATGGTTCCTACCTGCAACCTCAAGCCTTGTAACTGAAAGCTCCACCTCTCTCTATTCTCCTTATAATTGACTGTAGCCCCCTCTGTTTAACTAAAAGTTTTAAATTGGGGAATGAAGTTTACATGGCATCACTTGGGGTGCATGAGAATCTGCCTAATTGGGGACAATCAGATCTTGGGGACCAGTATTTAGCCTTTGAATTCATAGTAGCACCAGACAAAGCCAAAAGAATTAAAATGAGCTGTTGTACATTGTTAAACAGAAGAAAAAAGTAATATTTTCATCATAGAAAATATTTGCCATGATAGTCTATAAACACTGATTTTAGTATATTGTTGATTGAAGACCCATTGATATTCATTCATCTGAGAAAATGTTTTAAAAATAAATTATGTTTCAGACACTGCCACTGGGAGCTGGGCTTACATAGCTAAATGGGTCAAGAAAAATTTTCTAGGGAGATAAACAATTCACAGCATAAACAAGGGAAATCCACAATGATTTGCAACTAAGTAAAGGCAATAGCTTCAGAATAAACATAGAAGAAATTGGGAGATGAGTCAGAGAAATATTCAGCAATGTATAGACTGCTTAGGGACTGTCTTAGTCAGTGTTTCTATTCCTGCACAAAACATCATGACCAAGAAGCAAGTTAAGGAGGAAAAGGTTTATTCAGTTTATACTTCCACATTGCTGTTCATCACCAAACGAAGTCAGGGCAGAAACTCACACGGGGCAGGAACTTAGACGTAGAAGCTGATGCAAAGGCCATGAAGGAGTGTTGCTTACTGAATTGCTTGCTGTCTTATAGAACTTGAGACTAAAAGCCCAGGGATGGTATCATTCACAATGGGCTCTCCCACCCTTGATTAATAAAATTAAGAAAATGCCTTACAGCTGGATCTAATGGAGGGCATTTCCTCAATGGAGGCTCCTTTCTCTGTGATAATTCCAGCTTGTGTCAAGTTAACACACAGAGTTGGACACTACAAGGATTAATCCTTAAACCATCTATCATTAAACCCATCATGTCAATAGCACTTGCTTATGGTTGAAGAAGTCATCAAATACCCATAGGAAAAAAAATAGACATGTCCTATTGGTTATCTGAGGAACCTTGATTGACACAGGTACGTGGAAGAGATACTTGGCATGGAATAGACACACGCTCTTCCTCGTGGCCAATTTCCCATAATTAGGACATCTTTACTACCAAGACAGGATTGAAGATTGATGGAACCCATAGGGATTAGTGGAACTATTAGTGAGCAGTAACTGCCTCCTGTACAGCATCATAGTTAACAAGAGTGCTTTTCGGTTCCATTGTAAGGGTTCATGAGGTAGAATGCACAGTGAAAAGGAAGATTTTTGAGAGGTGGTCTTTTTACTCTAGAAACAATACTCCGAGGTAGGCAGCTACATGCTTTACACTTATATAGCAGTATGATTTTGTGGACTACATCTATTTTATCCCTTGGCTCTGCAGTTTACCAAATGACATTGCTAGCAAGCTTTGGTCTATAGCTCCTAAATATAGAAGAAAGTGGGGTATTATCCAAAATTGCTTAATCACAGGGTCTAGTGGAATGGGACAACAGGTACAGTGGAGACATGTGGCCTCTATATGGAGTCACTAATATCTTAAGTCAGGCAGAGTTTCCTCATGGTTCAGAACAGTAGCTTTAACTCCGTGCATGTTGCTTCACTTTACTCCATTTTATAAAGCAACACTTCTGGCCTAAGTTGTTCTATGTGAGGATAAACACTGAAGAGCCATGACCCTCATCTGATGTGTGCAAGTCAACCACCAAGACCTGTTCAGCACACTCTGTAGCACTGACTGGAGACTTACTCAGTCACGTCTTTTGCTCTGGATCCATGATAAATGACTATGGCCCAGAGGTACAGCTTTAGGCTGCCCATAATGCTCCAGTGTAGAAGTAGTTTCATGAACTTTATACTTCTATAGAACATAGAAAGTCATAAATCAAGGCAATTTTAAAATATGTTGTTTAGTACATTAGAGAAGAAGGAACAGAAAGATGGAGAAATCTTTTCTCTAAGCTCAAGATGCTATCTAATGACATTCTTAGTTTTTGAGCATGTGGAAGCTAGTCATCTTCTAAGTTAATACATTCCAAAAGGTTCCTATTAGTCACAAGATGTTAGTTTGGTAGAGTTGAACAAGAAATTGCTGTTCTGAACCCAGGATTCAATATTTAGCCTTTGGATCTGCAACATTCTAGTCTCCCCACAGTATTGCTGTTACAATCAATCTATCCATCTCTGCAGACACAATTTCTTTCCAAGAATTTTCAATCACAATATGAAGGAGATGCTCCCACCTCTGAAATTATCAAATTATATCAGGAATGAGGGGACACATGGCTACATCAAAAATCACAAAATAATGAGGCCTGTGAACTTAGCAGCAATGGTAGTCCACCTCCTCCAATGAAAATAGAAAAGGGGTAGCATACTGAGTACTCAGCCCCAAATGAAATATCTGTGTTACCCCCTCTGATATCTGGAGAATAAAAGAGGGGACAGAAAGAATGTAAGGATCAGAAAATGTGGAGGAGTGCTTTGAAATTCTATTGTTTGATGTGACCTGGCCAGTGTAGCAATAGACTCAAACCAGCTGTAGTTAGCAGCACATGATCTGCAGAAGATTGGGTTTATTGCACAGGAAAGAGAGACTCATGAGGCCCTACCCCTACCTAAGGAACAGCTGATAGTAAGGGAGTTGGCAAGTGAAGGGAAGTCGCTTTCTTCAGTGTTGTAGACAATAGTAAGTTGCCCAAACTCCTGTACGTAACCCTTTCTGTGCCCTTGCCATCAACTGTAGTTCAAATTATCAGTGACACAAAATAGACATAACAGGAGGAGGCAGACTAGTTGGAAAGAAAAGTGGTTTCAGCAGGAAAGAGTGGGGAACAAGAAAGAATAATAGCAATAAATGTGATCAACATATATAGTATACACATGCAAGATCACTCCAAGTCCCATATTATACACATGTACAAATTTGTTATAAAAATACATCTAAAAACAAACAAAACAAATATCTCTGATGTAGATCTGACCCAGAAATCTCTGTGGCTGTGGCTCCTAAAACTTACTTGGTCCTCTAAAGAGACTTCATCAGCTCTCTGCTTGTACTTTTAGAATAGCCTGTCCAAATTCTGCAGCTTACTTTAATTCTATCTTTGCCATTTTGTAACTCATTACATGAAGAGTAATACATAATCTGAGAGCAGTATTAGTAAACACTATTGAGGTCTTACTTACTGTTCTATTGCTGTGAGGAGACACCATGACCATGGCATCTTCTATAAAAGAAAGCATTTGGTTGGGAGCTTGATTACAGTTTCAGAGGTTTGGACATAGTCTACAGATAGAGAGAAAGAGCATGAACTTCAGAAACCTCAAAGCCCATCCTCAGCACCACACTTCCTTCACCAAGGATATACCTCTAATCCTTATAATCCTTTCAAACAGTTCCACTCCCTAGTGAACAAGCATTCAAAAATATGAGCCCATGGGGGTGGAAGGTCATTCTTATTCAAACCACCATAAGTGGTACTAAAGAACTTGTGATTACCAACAACTAGAGATATCAAGAAAAACTAAGATGTCTTGGTGAAGTAAAACCAATAAAATAGAGACAGCTTATAATGTTGCCATTATTTAATAAATGCCAACATTGTGAAAAAATATGATGAGATCATATCTGCTTTTTGACATAACTCCCTAATGCAATGCCTCTGTTAGAATATTCTCATGAAGCCCTGAGTTGACTGTAGAAAACATGGCAGAGCAGGCATACAGAAGACTGGCAGATGAATGCACAGGCTTGCTGGCACTTGTCCTGGGCCCACAGGTCTTGGTATTCTCTAAGGCCAGAAAGGGGCAGAAGGAGGGTTGAAAACACTCTCAGAAAACAAGTTCCACTTCAAAATATCAAAGAGGGGGAAAAAAAACAGTGAAAGAGTTTAGGAGAGGGCCTTGGCCCAGGCCAGCATTCTTTTAAAAATTCTTTTTAAAAAAAGAGAGAGAGAGAAAGAATAAAGGAAGGAAAGAAAAGGCAATTTTATTGAAAGCTACTGCTTTCAGTTCTCCTGTGACAGGAAAACCAAAGCAAAAAAACAGACCTGGGCTTTGCCAAATCACAGAAAAGCACACAAGATAAGTCATCTCCTTCCCAAGGGGTATTAGAGAAAACATCAGAATGAATGAAATTTAATCCTTAGTGCAAACATCTGTGGAATTTTGTATTTAAAAAAATCACAAGAAAAAAAAATGTACTCCCCCCTCCAGCATGTGGGGAGGCAGGTTCAGAAGAATAACAGGTACCAAGCACAGTTTTGTGACTCAAAGGATGCTCCCTCCCACATGGCTTAGGGAAACTAAAACAAGTCACTTGAGAAGTGGTGCTCCTCCCATTTGCATGCAAGACAAGCAACCACCAGTGCTGCCTTTGCCTTCCAGAACCTTCTCATCTCTTACCACTACACACACCTTCCTTCCCAGGAAATTTCATCCCAAGTTCAGGTAAACTGCCCTGCCACACACTTGTCCTTCCTGCCAAATGACACATGTGTGACCATGCCTACACCCACCCTGAAGTGTTTCAACCCTCAGGCAAAGTGATTTATGCAGAAGTGAACATCTTTCTGAGACCCTTTCCTTCCATTGACAGAGCCTTTGACAGAGCCCTTGGTTTGGCACAGTAACTTTGTGCAGGAATGGCCAGTCTCCTTCCCTAGGATAATGAAGATTTCTTGAGTAACAGGGAGCCACCTTCGACACTGCAATGTGGGTGTCTCCTGGGAACATAGACAATGAAGCACAAAGAAGAAAAGTAGTGCGAAGTAAAAAAGCAGGTTGACAGGGCTCAACTCTGAGGACAGCATGTTGCATGGGGTATAGTTTCACGGTGTTAAGAAAATCCCTGCATGACTAGTGTTATAACATTGGGAAGCTAGAATGGTGCTGGCCTCAGACAATATGTTCTTACTAACCTCCTCAGGTGTGCTCCAGAGAGCAGGGCCACCAAGGTCCCTAACATTCCAAAGCCAGCAGCTTAAATTGGGGTAGGGGGTACGTGTGTATGAATGCAGTGGAAGGAGAGACAGACAGACAGACAGGAAGAGAGGGGGGAGGAGAAGAGAGAGAGAGGGAGACTGAAAGACTGAAACAGAGAGTTAGGCAGAGATTTAGCACAGCCTTAATAGTTCCTAGGCCTGAGACCAGAGAGGCAGCAACAAAGAGCACTTGCTGCTCCTATAGGGATCTGGATGTGGTTTCCTGCACCCACTTGGCAGTTTATAGCTGTTCATAGCTCTAGTTCCAGGAGATCTCATGCCTTCTTCTGGCCTTCAAGAACTTCTGTGCACATATAGCAGATGTTAACTCATGAAAATACACACTTATAAGGAAATAAGTAAGAAAATAATAAACATTAAAAATCAATTTCTAAACCTGTGTATATATGTGTGTGTTCTGTAGCAGTTTCCTCTGATACTGAAAACATTTCATCCCGCAGGAAAACTCCTTAAACAGAATAGTAAACAACTCAAAATAGATTCAGGAAGTACCTGAAAGTGAGCAGATTTACTAGGTCCTTCTGTGCCAGAGTAAACAATGAAAGCTGAGAGTCTCCTTCAAACAGAAGGAAGCTGAGCTACCAAAAAGACTCTCAGAAGGAAAGCTGCAAAGATAACTCTGAGACTAAACTGGCTACCCAGAAGAACTTTAGACTGAGCCATTTGGCAAGAACATTCTCCAACCTGTTGAACTACCTGCAGGCTTTGCAGTGTTCTCCAGGTTCCCAGCTTTTGTTAGCTATCACCCATACTGTGGTGGGTTTTAGTGATGCAGCCGTCTTGAGTCATCTCTGCTCCCATAGCAAACCCCCCCCACACACACACACATACATGTGGTGGAGGTCTTCACAAAATAGCCATTCAGTGAGTACTAAGGGCTGTTTTATCTATTTTCCCAATATTGAGTTATAAGAGTGTTGCAGCCCATATTTCTGCCTGGTTCTTGTTGTTGATGATGATATTGATGATGATGATATTTGGTTTGGTTTGGTTTTCAAATTTGGATTCTGGGACTATATGCAGGTGCATATGCTTATAAGGCAGTACTTCACTGAATAAACTATCACACCAACCATAGAACTGTGACCTTTGAAGACAGCAGACAAAGGCAGAAGGAAGCTGGAGGTGAGACCGTCCTGCTTAGTTGATAATTTGGATCTCAAAAGCCACATCCCTCACTCACTCTGGGATATGTGTGGGGCTACTCAAACCCACACTCTACTCCCAAGTTTACTCAGTTTGCCCCAGTTTTACACACACACACACACACACACACACACACACACACACACACGAGAGAGAGAGAGAGAGAGAGAGAGAGAGAGAGAGAGAGAGAGAGAGAGAGAGAGAGAGAGAGAGAGAGAGAGATGTTATAATGCTTACAAAAACCTAAACACAAATCTTAGGCTGCCTAATCTGGTCCTCTGTTGAATACTTCAATCATCTTCATAAGGGGAGGAAAGGGGAACAGAAATCAAGTAAAAGGCCAGTGTCAACTTCAGGGTTACCATGAGATGAATGTAAGAAGTCATTTGATGGGCTGGAGTAATGACTCAGCATTTAAGAGCATTTGGTGCTCTTGGATGGATTTGATTCCCAGAACCCACATGGTAGCTCACAATGCTCTGTAATTCCAGTTGTGAGGATCTGATGCCCCCTCTGGCCTCTCTGGGTACTGCACATACATGGTGATGATGTCTTCCAAACATCAGTCTTTCTACCTTAATTTTGGACAACGGTGGATGTGTGCCAGCCATGTGCAATACAAACAGGATGCAGGGGATGAGGATTCTTGTGGAGATCCACACCCACAAGTGTTGCAGATAAGATGGGAAAGGTATCCAGGCAGTCAGGAGCCAAGGAATACCACAAAGTCACACCACACAACAAACATCACACAAGAGATTTACTGATAGAAAAAAGAACAAAGAAAAAAAGAAAAGAAGAGTAGCTGCCTGTTCTCAGGCAAGAAGCAGCAGAGAACTAAGGGGGAGGCTGGGTTTATGTAAAATTTCTTCAGGGTGAAGCTTTCCAAGGTGGTTTGGGATTTGAGGGATTCTGTGGCCTGATCTTTATGCTCAGGGATTGGTGGGGTTTTGTGTTCAGGGATTTATAGGTTTTGTGTTCAGGAATTGGAGAGTTTGGATGTTTTCCTCAGAAGTGGGCAAGGACCCTACTTCCTTGCAAGTGCTATGCCTGCAAAATAACCATATGTTTAAGACTTTAAGATGTCTTTATGTGTATATGGGGGAGTTATGCATGTCTAAGTGTATGGAGTGTGTTCGTGTGTGTGCTCATGTGTGGTGGTGACTCCTTACACATCTGAACATGGGCATGTGGAGACCAGGGTTTGTCCTCAACTGTCACTACTTGGGAGCCATCTACTTTATTTTTGAAAACAGTGCTTCTCTCCAGGACACAGGGTCACCAGCTAAACTATATTGTATGATCTTGGAAAGAACCTGGGTTTTGTCCCCAGCACCCACATGGTGACTTACAATCATCTATAACTCCAGCTCCAAGAAATCTGATATCTTCTTCTGGCTTCTATGTGTACCGGGCATGTGTGTAGGTACATACATATGTTCAGGCAAAACACTCACACACATAAAATAAAAGTAAATCGATAAAATTTTTAATTAAATATTAGTTGTGGTCATTGTATTGTTGATTTGGAGGAAAGGACAGACACTGGTAGAAAAAACTAACTACACCTTCAGTTGCTGGTGTGTGGGGACATTTGGGGGGAATAGAACATTGTCAGCTTCCAAGTAGAGTGGAGGAGGTAGTGGATAGCTTACAGATGCAGGGGCGCAAACTCCTTGTGGTGGTAGTTAGTCTTGCACTCATAAATTTTTTTCTTGCAAATCCAGATTTCGGGGAGTTTTAAGAGCTCACAGATACCAAGAAAAGACTCCCTATATTGACCCTTGGAGTACAGGTGGTTCAGAGCGCGTGCTAAGAAAACATGAAAACCTGTATTGCAATCTCCAGCCTGAGATCCAGGGTGGTGATACACACCTGTAACCACAGGACTACTGTGGGGCAGATAGGTCGTTTGGAGCCCTGGTTCCCGACTGAGACAGGTTGATAGCCCTGGCAGTGATAACCAAAGGAACTTCCTAGACTCTCGGGAATTCAGAAATCCTCATGCTGCCATAAACAGTACACAATCTTCACGCTTCCAAAAACAATGTGTGGCCCCACAAGGTGTTGGCCACGCCCCAAATCCCTCCTGTGCACTGCACGGAGATGTGACCACACGTAAGCCCTAGGCATAGGCAGGACCACCCTAAAATACGTAGACAAGGTCTCCCCAAGCCCTGAGGCCAAGCCAATAGGAAGCTGGTTGTCAGACTGTGAACCATTTCAAAACTGTACTTATACAAAGGCAGAGCAGGAAAGTGACAATGATGCCTGTAGAAATCGTCCCTCCACCTGAGTTCCTTTGTTCTAAAAGAGCTGTTAATGCCTCTTATTTGGAGAATGACAGAACAGGACACTTGACATCTTCTTGCCCCTGCACAGATTACCATGGGCACATGTACACATACACACAAATAAAAATATTATGGAAAAATACCTCATATTATTGAGCATTCTAAAAATAAATAACTTTTTTTTATGTTAAGACACATCATCTGCAAAGGTCTCCATCTAGGCACTATTTCCTCCTCCCTCTCCCTCTCCCTCTCCTTCTCCCTCTTCCTCCCCCTTTTCCTCTTCCTCTCCCTCTCTTTCTAGGTGTGGTGTGTGTCTGTATGTCTGTGTGTCTCTGTGTGTTTGCATATGGCTATGTGTGTTTGTGTCCATGTGTGTATGTCTGTGTGTGTTTGCAAGTCTGTGTGTGTCTGTGTGTATATTTGTGTGTCTGCATGTGTGTCTGTGTATATCTGTGTGTGTTTGTATGTCTCCATGTGTCTGTGTGTGTCTGTGTATGCCTGGATGTGTCTATGTGTGTCTGTATGTCTCTGTGTCTGTGTGTGTCTGTATGTCTATCTCTGTGTGTCTGTGTATGTCTCTGTGTGTTTGTATGTCTCTATGTATGTCTGTGTGCCTGTGTATATATCACTGTACTTATGCAGTTTGTTCAGAACCCCAAGAGTTACGTCCTGAAGCCCTATTGGAGTGCTCTCTCAGCTGTGAGTAACTTGGCATGGGGTCAGCCCAGCACAGAAGCTTTCTGAGATGAGTCATGATTGCCTTGAGTCAAGCCCTCATTGGCAGTTTGTAGAGTCAAAGGACAGCTGGTCACCACAGTTGGAGAGTGACCTTTCCAGGTTTTAGCCATGTTGACTCATCCTTTGGCTTCATCAGCTCAGGCATAGAGGCTCAGCCTCTGCACCATTTCCTCTTCAGCCTGAAAATGAGCTGAGGAAGATTAGCACAGACCTAGAACTTCATCCTGGAGCTTCTCAGGAATCTAATCCCAGGAAGCAGACTTCTGCATCAGGCTTCATATCCCCTGCATATCCACGAGATAATTATTATTTCTCACTCTCTACATAACTCTTATTCTGGTTTGTTCTTTCAGATTTGTTGATGAGGCTCTCCTGGTTAAATGTGCTGTATACATTCTTCTCCAAACTTATTTAGTGTGTGACTTTGTTTCTGTTGGGTAATTGATGTCACAGTCACAGGAAGATACAGAGTTTGTTTAGTAATAACTATAAAAATGGAATGCCAATGACTGTAGGTTGCAAGCTCCAGCAGAGTCAGAGGTTCCCAGCCAGTGAACATCTCAGTCAACACTTGGAACGGTTAATCTTTTTCTACTTAACCCATGAGTGTGTGGACTGGGATTGTCCCTCTGCCTCTCACTCTTCTGATGTAGACTATCTACCATGCGTTTATTGTTTCTGTATGAGTATTTATGAAGCACATAGCCAGGGGCATTTTGTTGTTACTATCTTTTTTGAAAAGTCATATTGTCTTTCCTGTTGAGTTGTAGCATTTTCCATGGATTCCTACAGTGTCTTTTGTAAAATAAAAGACTGGAGAGTTTTTTTTTTCTCAATGCTATTAAAAAGAATGGAACTAGCTTTTTCTTAGTTTTCTATCCCCACTCCTTCCCTCCATCCCATCTCCCCTCTCTTTCCCCCCCCTCATCCTCCTGTTTTCCCCTCTCCCACTCCCCAGAGCATCCATAAAAATCTATTCTGTTTCCCCCTCACAGGGAGATCCTTGTGCTCCCCATGACTACCTCACACCATCTCTTCCTCTCTTCCTCAGCTCTCAGGATCTGTGGATTGTACCTTGGTTATCATTTATTTGGTAGCTAAAAATCTAGATGTAAACAAATAATACCATGTTTATTTTTCTGGGTCCGGGTTACCTCACTCAGGACAATGTTTCCTAGTTCCAGCCATTTGCCTGAAAATTCCCTGATGTCATTTTTTTAAAGATCTGAGTAATACTCCATTGTGTAAACGTACCACATTTTTCTTTATCCGTTGTTTGGCTGAGTGACATCAAGTTTGTTTCCGGTTCCTGGCTAGTATGATTAGAGCTGCTATGAACATAGCTGGGTTAGTGTCTTTATGGTAGGATGGAGCATATGTCCAAGAGCTCTATAGCTGGATCTTGAGGTAGATCAATATCCAGCTTTCTGAGGAAATGCCATATTGATTTCCATAGTGGCTGCACAAGGTTGCACTCCCAACAGCACTGAAGGAGTGTTCCCCTTACTCCACATCCTCGCCACCCTGAGCTGTCACTTTTGTTACTGATCTTAGCTATTCTGACAGGTGAAAAACAGAACATCAAAGTAGCGTTGATTTTGCATTTTCCTGATGGGTTGGGATACTGAACAGAAAATGTTTTCTTTTAAATCATACACCAAAATGAAACAGACTCAAACACTAAATGACTTAATGAACTTATATACAGTTACAATTGGCATTCGAGATGGAAGCCTCACATTAAATGTTACTTTTTATATCAAATAGATTTTATATACATATCCACCACCAAAACCATAAAAAAACATACATGACAGTACAAGAACTAGAAAAACATTCAGTTCTTAGGTCTATTCCCACCCTTCAGTTGTCGTAGTTGTATTTCAGATGAGGAGAACATTTTAACTCTATGAAGCCCGATCCATCTAGACTTACTATCTTGAGTGTCCTGATAAAATATTTTCAGTCCACAACCATGTTCCCTTTCATGTCCTCTAGAAACCTTAGAATGTTTGCATTTGCTCCATGGTCTGTATAAGGTACTAGGCGGTATCTACTGCTTCCTGATCCCTGTTTGAAAACTAGTTCTGGCATCTGGCATGGCTTGTTTAGACTTTCCTTCTTTCATTAAATTGGTGATCCTTCTACACTAAAAAAAAAAAAAAAAAAAAAAAAAAAAAAAAGTAACAATGGCCCGTACACATGTAGGCCTATTTCTGAACTCCGTGTTGCATGTCACTGGCCAATCGGTCAATTCTATCTAATGTCAACATCACCTTCTTTTAACTGTGGCTTTATAGCAAGACTTCACATCTGGTAACACTTCTTGTCCAGCTTTGATTTGTCATAAGATAGTACTGGAAAAGAGTATTTCATGGCATTTCCACGGACATTTGAGCATAAGCTTGTCAGCTACTTCAGAATAAAGTTCTCGAGTTTCTCTTATGTGTTTTCTTTTCTTTCCTCCCCCTGTGTTCCTTGGTATTGACCGTCAGACAGGGATCCTTGCATGTGATAAGGAAGTGTTCTGTTGCTCAGATATAGTCCCAGCCTCAGTGAAACTTTTTTAAACATTTATTTTGTTTTATATTGTGTAAGTATGTGTGTGTGTGTGTGTGTGTGTGTGTGTGTGTGTGTTGCCTGTGTGTAGTGCTCATGGTGGCCAGAAAAGGATGCTAGATTCCCAGGAGCTGTAGTTATAGATGGTTGCAATCCAGCGTATGAATACTGGAGACCAAAACAGGTCCTCAGAAAAGAGCCATCAATGCTCTTAACCCGTGAGCCATTTCTCCAGCCCCCTAGGTTATTCTTCTTATAGGACCAAAGCAACACCATTTGACACTCTATCTTCCTGTCCATGAATCCTGTATAGCTTTCCATTTGTTGAAATCCTCCTTAATTTCTTTCAGAAACATTATCTACTTTACAGGGCAGACATTTTGCTGGTTTTTTTCATTGAACTTATTTCTAATTGTTTGATATGTAAGCTTCTATAAATTGTATTTTAATTTTCTTATTTTTCTAGGCCTTTAACAATGTTTAGAAATGTATTTTTAAAAAGCATTGATGGACCTTGTTTCTTAGATGATCACTTGCTTTACATAACATTTCTATTACTTTTCTGTGAACTCATTAGGACCGTGTGCGTGTGCACATGTGTGGTTTCCATGTTGAAGAATGTACCTTTTTTTTTTTCATTTTAGTATGTATGTATCTGGTTCCTTTGTCTTGGCTGCTAGATGAGAAAAACATCAGGCACAAAGCTTAGTGTAAATAGTGCAGGCAAGCATCTGTGTTTTGGTGTTTACATATGGGGAGGGTCGTATGTAATACTTTATCAAAGAGTAAATTGTCTACTAAACTTTCTACTGATCTCATCTAAGAGACCACAGTTTTCCTCTACTTCTGGATTGTTAAAAGGTGTGTCTATTATTTTTTCTTTGTGAATGGTGTAAACATTTTGTGAACTGCTTTCTCTGTATCTGTTGAGATGATTGTGGGTTAATACAGTAAGTTAAACTAATGAGATTTTCAAAGTTATTTTCTTTTTTCATTTTTCATACATGTATGGAGTGTGCATGTTTTACGTGTGTGTGTGTGTGTGTGTATGTGTTTTAATCTCCCATTTTTGAGAAAATTAGAATTATACCCTAAAACCTTCAGAAAGCACTTCTTCTTCAACTAGAGTCAGGTTGAAATTGAAGAGTGTTGTAAAAACAATGAAAAATGGATAAAGATTTCCAAGTTGCCCCTGATTCTGCTGAGTCATATTGAAATCTGTGGATAACATTTTAAACTCTCAGTCACAAATACCTATCTAACAGGATATAAAGAACTAGACAATTGCAGTAAATCGTTCATCTTGAAATCCAAAGCTGTGGGCTGGGGAGAGAGCTAAGCTGCTAAAAACCTTACCTTGAAAACTCAGGGACCGGAATCCATGCTTGCAATCCCAGGCATGAAGAAGCAGACACTGGGGCATCCTTGGGTGCTCACTGACCAGCTAGCCTAGCCTGTCTCATAAAAGAAAGGAGAGAGGTGGAGAAGAAAGGGAGAAAAGGGAAGAACAGAGAGAGGGGGGAGGGAGATGGGTATCAGCTCCTGCAGCATCCTCTCTCAAGTTCAAGTAAATCCCGTGGAACTGCAGGGGAATCAGGAGGTAATCCAAGCCTCCAGACAGTCCAGCCAGGCTATGGTTGAGGAATATGTGACCTGGGAGAAAGTTCTCATGTCCCTGGCACTGGATAGCCTTGAGGAAGAGCTGCCTGTTTCACACCACAGTGAGATCACAAACATGTCTACAGCCAGAGTCAGCTATTTTTTTTCCATCCCTTCCTTCTCTCCTTTTGCCACTCCTCCTCCACTTTTCCCCCCTTTTCCCTTTCCTTCCTTTCTTTCTTGTTCTCCTTTGTCTCTGTTCTTTCTTCTTTCTTATCTTCCTCTCCTGCCTGACACTCCCAGTCCATTCTCATCTCTCTTCTTTTTTTTAATGAGAACCCAACAGCTGGGAGCTGTCCTGAAGCCCCTTTGTTTCTGCCTGAATTGAGAGTGAACTGTATAAATTTGTGGGGTTGCCTTAAGAAAATAAACCCATGTTTCCTGTGGCTGGGTCCTGCCCTTTGTTCCCCAGCTTAGACAAAAGGCTTACTTCTTCTTCAAACATACCACATTATCCCCAGATCAAAGTCAAAGCTCTTGAAACAAGTGATAAATGGTGGAGCCCACAGCCTCTCGGCAGCCCCTACAATGGCTTCCGTGAAGGGAGAACAAATCTGCTCCCAATAGCAGTGGCAGGAGCTAAGTACCTTATAATCCTGTTATGATGGGAGAAGATCAGACCCAAGGGTTTAGGCAGGCTTACACTCGACTGGTCATTATGCTTGGCAGACATGGCTAGTCATGGGGTATATTTGATCATATATGTTCAGTGAATGAGGTGACGGGATTTTTTTTTAAACCTGTATTATTAATACACGTAACAAAATGTTTTGTTAGAAATATGATTTTAAGCAATTTAAATAGTTGAGAGAATGGAGCATTCTAAGGGGTTTAATGTTTTCACACTGTCTTGGGTAGAGAGCTAATCCTTGATTCTGAACTAACTTCACTACAAGGCAGGCAGACTCAAAAGTGAATCTAAAAATAACTCTTCTGGGGCATTTGAACCAGTCACTGCCCCTTAAAGAGCTCTGGTCTTCACAGCACTGGGCCCTATGCTATTGCCTCAACTGCTTGCCCAGGAGGCAGAAAGCAGTAAATTTTGACCAAAAAGTACCTACCAGCCATGTCTGATCAACTATCCTAACACTGGAGGTGAGAAGAAACAGACTGAGTCATGTGGACTTTTCTGGTAGAGGAATTGGCTCCATTGAATTGTTCTGTGAGCATATCTGTTGGACACCGTCTTGGTTGCTAAATTATGAAGGAAGGTGTGACCACCGCACACTATACCCTATGGTGATACCCAGCTATCTAAGAAAGGAAGCAGAATGTGAGCCTGGCAGCAAGCTGGCACACGCTGTTCTCCACAGCCGTTGCTTTGGTTTGTAGCCTTCACATTCTCATCTTGGCTCTCTTCAGTGATGAACTGTAACTGTTAAGCCAATAAAACCCTTTCCTCTCTGAAGTGCATTTGGTCACGGTGTTTATCACGGCAAGTGAAAGCAAGCTAGGAAGCCATGGGAAGTCTCAAGGAGAGAAGGACACCATTCTCCCTGGGCAGGATGAAGGAGCGATACACAGGAGCATCCTCCTGGGAAGTCCTTCCAAGCCCCAGGCCCTGAGCATTTCACGGGGGACTTTAATAAGTCAGGGTTATCTCTTCTCCAGAGGCTGGGACATGAAACTGACAGCTTGCTGGTAAGCACACCTACTGCTTTGATTTCCTGAGGAAAAGAAGCATGTTGGAGAAGCTGCTAGCATAGTAGTTCTTCACCTCCCTAACACTGAGACACTTTCATACAGTTCATGGCGTGCTGACCCCCAACTATAAAATTATTTCGTTACTACTTCATAACTGTAATTTTGCTGCTGTTAGGAATTGTGATGTAAATATCTGATACTTCTTAGGTGACCCCTGAGAAAGGGTTGTTCAACCTCTATGGGAGACGCGACTCATGGGTGAAGAACCACTACCATCTGATCCTGAGTGTGGTACTATAGTTTTCTCTTCCCATAGCCCAACTCTCGTCACCTGGAAGAAGTGACTTTCTGCCTTTGTGGAGAATATGGAGACCTCCCAGGTAGAAGTTGGAACTAGGTTTGTAGCCTAAGAACACAGTATCCAAAGGACCTTTGTACTGAAAATATCTAATAGAATTTAGAGCATTGCCTTCTGTTTTTCTTCTCTGAAGAAAGGTACTGGAAAATAAAGTTGAGTCTGCTTTTGTTGATTGGAGTCACTGTTCAGATTATGCACAAAATAGGCCATCAATGGTTTATACTGGGGAATGAAGGGGGTAGAAAGAGAAGTGGCAGTCATCTGTATAACAGGTTCCTTTTCATATGGAGTCATAACCTAACACACCTTGTGACTTCAAGGTCTGTGGACTAGGGAGCACATTTTAATAAAGGTAGAAGTCCACACTGTGTTCAGAGAGAGAACTAAAGATTGTAAATTAGAAATTGTTAGTAACTGTTTTTAAGATATACTGATAACGAAACATGGAAAAGGGTGACTGGATGCCATGACATACACCTAAAATCTGGGCATTGGAGGAGGTTGTGAAATAGAGACTGTCCTGGATTACAGAGTGGAATGATGTCATCTACCATGTGACACAGGGGCTCTCTTTAGCATGCAGATCACTAAACTAGACTAGCTTCCCAAGGATCTCCAAGAATCAGCCTCCCTAGTGCTGACATTGCAAGCATGTATAAACATACCTGGCTCTTTTTCTTTTCTTTTCTTCTCCTTCTCCTTCTCCTTCTCCTTCCCCTTCCCCTTCCCCTTCCCCTTCTCCTCCTCCTCCTCCTCCTCCTCCTCCTCCTCCTCCTCCTCCTCCTCCTTCTTCTTCTTCTTCTTCTTCTTCTTCTTCTCTTTCTCCTTCTCTTTCTCCTCCTCCTCCTCTTCCTCCTCCTCCTCCTTCTTTTTCTTCTTCTTCATTTTGGATTTGTTTGGGGAATTGAACTCAAGGCACAGAAATCTCACTGACTAAGCTATTGCCCCATTCCTTCACAGCAAGTTTATTAGGTAAATCTTACAACTATGTGTCTTATAAATTTATTATCATTTGTGAAATCATTTGTTCAAAGTCCTATGTTCCAGGTAACAAGAAAAAATAGGCTGATACACTCGCCAACAGGGATCCTGTCATTAAAATATCCCAGTTAGCTTACCTACAATACAATGCCCAATACAAGGCATAGATGAAAATGTGACCTGAATCCTGGCTCCTGTTGGTGGGAGAAGGGTAGGCAAGGAGAAGGCAATGCTCTGAGCTCAGACTGGGTCTGTGTAAAAACAGATATCCAGCTGGACTTGCAGAAGCTGGCTTCTGGTGCAACATTCTCCATCCTAGTAGGACAAGGCTCCCACCAAAATCCCTGTGTGGAAAATATTGTCATAAGTGACACCATCTTCCAAGTCTCTTCCTGGAGTCATAACCCTTTTTCTTGAGGATGGAACTTCACTGGAATGAATTCCCAAAGCTTTCCCAACTCTTCAGCATTCCCATGTTAAAGACATGAGTCGGAGAATTAAGAAGCAGTAACAGAAGGCAAGAAAGGAGGTATATGCCTGGCAGGAGAATATCTGTCATTGGCTTTCGTTTCCTCAGTGAGGCCTGAGACTGTAAGTACTAACCAAACGGCATGAAAAACAAGGAAATTCTTCTTCATTTTCTTATAAATCAATAAATCCAAAAGTCGTTTTGGCAATGATTGACCTTCAGAGCCAAGTTGATGGGGTTTAGAATCAGCATGGAACTGAACATGGGTGTCCAGGAGGATTTGACGGAGGGAGGGAGATTAAGACAAGTGAGACTTAGAGAATACGTGCTGTACCATTCCACAAGCCAGGGCCTCCCACTGCACACAGAGGAGAAGGTTTGCTGAGCATCCCATTTCCTGGCTGTGGACATTATGTGATCAGTTGCTCATGCTGCTTCCTTGACATCCCCCCGACCCCCATGATAAGCTGCACTTTCCAGTTGTGAGCCAAAATAAACCCTTCCTTTCTTGAGCTGCCCTTGTCCAGGTTTTTTTGTCTAAGCAGTGAGAAAAGTAACTAAGCTACATTTGTAGGTTTGAAAATCAGGCATGCTGCAAAATGTCTAGACACAGGTGCTTAACACACATGCACACACATATTATTGCATGTTTTGTATTTACCTGGTATGATTCCCAGATTAGCCATATTGGAGGAGGCTCAGAACACATAGGAATTACTGAGATCTTGGGAACACTAAGTCACAATGGATAGGAGGTGCCAATGCATGTGACCACGACCCTCCAGGACCTTCCTAAGGTGAGACCTATAAAAAAGAAGTGACAGAACACCAGTAGTTAGAAAGGACAGTTATGGGTAAGAGGTGAAGGAAAATGGAATGGCATTACCGAACCAACCATTAGGGTGATAGGAGGGTTGGGGAGGGAGAAAGGGAGGAAAGAAAGAAGGGAGGGATAGAGGGGGGAGGGCAAAAGCCTCTCAAATATCTTTAGGAAAGAAAAAACAATATGTTATGGAAACTAATATGTTATGGAAAGGAACTCTGGAAATGAGCCCGAGGGGAAGCTCAGACGATTCTAGTGATGGTGAATTCCACCTTCTCACATTGGGCAAGGAGTGGGGGTTGAGAGAAAGTGCCCACTTGTGTTTGCAATGTTCTAGTAATGGGACAAGCAAAGGAGAGATCAGAAGGCGAGACTCCAAAGTCCTTACAGCGTAGACTGTGCTTCACTAGAACTGAATTAGACAGGAGGGAGCCTAGGGATGACCTCATCCTGATGGTTTACTGCCCTGAAAAGCAGAGCGGAACCTGGTGCATAGCAAAGGGACCAAGGATACAGATATTCAAGTGTTCTTGAGAACAGATCCACCCGAATCACACAAAGTGCAGCTCAGGAATTATGAAATAATATAATCTTTTAGTAATAATTTAAAAACCCCAAAAGTTCCACATTTTGTAATTTTTCTGCCATAACTCTCTGAGTTGGTGGGTCCTTGAATAAATGTGATAGTCACAATCCTGCTTGGAATTGTGCCCAAGAAATGACCAAACTTCATCCGCCCAGCAGAGGAATAGGAAGGTTAGAGGGATAAGTGCCTGTCCTCACAAATTCTCAGCAAGTGAGTAAGAGAGGTAGCTAGCAAGCCAGTCTCCTGGCTGTGGGTCCTAAGGGCTTTCTGATACAGCCCACTGCTTTGCAAAAGCCACCGCTTGCTCCCAGAGAGATGGGAAAATAACCAAAGGCAAGTCATTCTCTGAATGGTCAGTCCATCTCTTCTAAAGATGATGGCCTGAGGAATCAGCAGATAGGCCCAGACTACCAAGGAAGACGTAATCGGGGCCCTGCATCATAGATGTCACTCCTAAAACCTACAAATCTTTGGGCCAGGAATTAACAAATCGCTGACTCCCCTTCGGTTCTAATGCCAAGGCATTTCAGAAATGCAGAGCAGTGAATTTTCCACGTCGAAGCCCAATATCATAAGGCATTTCAATTCCCCAAATCCCTTCTCTCTTTTCAGCCAGCTGTCTCCTTTCTTCACACTGTTCTTAATGTGAATCTCTCTGTGGACCAGTCAGCTTCTATCATGTAAATAATGTTGTTTCCCACTAGAAAGGAAAAGAAAATTCACCCATCCAACCACAGAAAATTGCAGCAACAGCATAGAGACCCTGGAGAGGTACCATATCAACAGAAATGTTTGTTAGGAAAAAAGGGGGGAAAGGTTCATAGGGGAAACTGGGAAGGTGAGTAAAAGGAATGAGTGGATAAAGAAAAGAGGGTTAAGGCATGGTCCCCATGGAGACCTTCCAAAGTGATTCAGTGAAGCACACAAGAAAAAGTATTAGCAGTATAGGGGAGGCTAAAAGCCATGTGTATCTTTCATTTGCTCCTCTCAGCCAGCATGCTCCACTAGCTCCCCCTTGTGGGGATCAGCGCTACAAGGTACAACCAAGAATCTGTAAAGCAGACTCTGGTGTAGTGGACTTCAGTAGGCAGGGCAGATACCACCTGGACACGCAGGTACTGTCCAGCACAACGGGATCTGCACAAAGCACAACATCTCTCCTCAAATGACGCCAGGAGTGATGGATCCACCCAGCATCAGATTCAGCGGCTCTTGGAATGTACTGTCTTTTAATGGAGGGATGATAGCCCATACCGTTCCGATGCTCCATGAAGTGCCTTCTCCCATCTAATCTCAGTGCTTTCAAGTAAGAGATTATTATTCTGATTTACAGAGAAGGAAATGGAGGTTTCATAAACTTACCCAAGAGACAGCAAACCATTCATAGCATCTCTCTTTGCCTAAGGACCTGTCTCTCTGTGCTCAACACAGAGCACCTTTCAAGTGCCTTGGAATGAAGTTCAATTCTTCACCCCCATGCCTTTCTAGTCAATGTGGCGTGATATTGACTCTTCCCACCCTCAGGGTACATAGAACTGTTGTGGGTGTGTTTTGCCTCCCATGCTCACCTGGAGGCATTCCAACTTGCTCAGAACATTCTCACAGTTAAGATTCACTCAACAAGGATATTTTGTGGTTCTACTGGAAACTGGGATTTTGTGTTTTTAGAAAAAAAAATCCCATTCATTTGTATTGATACTTCTCCCCACAAGGCTCTGAGACTATTGCAGAAAAGGTGTAAGAGCCAGAGGTTAGGAAGGACTGCAGGTAAGAAGTGGGCTTTGGACACAATGGGACCACTCCACATGAACTTCCAGCTGCTGTGGCTGCTTGCACAAGATCAGACTAGTCAGAACTCCAGCATAGAAAGGGGAGCTGTCCGTGGGTTCCCACTCCCAACTGAGGAGCAGTTGAGAGTTGATGACGTCTCCACAAAGGAGACTTAGTTTTCTGTAACAATGATGTGGTTCCTTGTAGGTTGAACATCCCTCCTGCAGTAGATAACCCCTGAGTTTATGGACAGTACAAATGGGCAGGAAGTTGTAAGGGGTCAGAGGATAAAGTGCCTCTGGGACGAGTTGGGGGCATAAAAGACTGAATATTACCAAAATTCATCCTGTGTGTGTATGTATGAAATTCTCAAATAATTAATTAAAATACTATTTTTAATTCTGGGTCTAATGGTCACAGTATGACTATGGATGTCCCTCTCTTCCCCCAGGGGCTTCTAGATGATTCTACCCTTGACTGTGATCCCTTAGAACTGGACCCTGAGTAAAGAGAGAGAGATGAAAGGCTTCAGTCATGGGCCTGAGTTTTCTTGGACTCTGGATGTCTAACTCAGGTAAGCCAGTACACCTCTGTAGGCTTTGGTTTCACATAATGAAAGGAGGGTATTGGATGAGCTGCTCTTATTCCTTCTGTCTAAAGTGCCATCTCCAGAGGATGGAGGGCTCAGAATATGAGGGTCCCAGGGCATGGAAGGTCCAGAGTATAGGGATCCCAGAGCATGCGGGCCCCATGGCACGCAGGCTTCTTGGGCCAGTTCTCTTCTGTGCTGGCTGCTGCTCAGAGTGTTGACTGAATTCATCTGTTTACCAAGACAGATTCAGCTGTCCTCTTCCAATTACTTCATCACAGGCGCTGACAGACCCTCCGGGCAGGGCTCCTGCCACCACCCCACTAGGGGAGCATCTGCAATTGTTGCCCATCCTCATCAAAATCAGATTTATGGAGTGTGAGGCTTGACAAGGCCCCAGGAAGGTCACGAAACACATGGTCTCAGAGCCCTTTGGGAACTTGTGTTCGGACTCATGGGCAGTTTCCCAAGATCCTCTGCCAAGCAGGTCAGCACTGCGGTCTTTTATCCTTACAGGGTGAGGTTGGAGGATGGTGACCAAGGCCACAAATATGTCATGTGAACCAGGTCATTCTGCCAATTTGTGCTGGTGACAGTAGCAAGCTGTCCCTGAAGGTCATGTTATTGTATGTATATCTTCAGGTTTCCCATTCAGCTATTGATGTGTTGACAGCAGATATATCAGGCAGACAAATGACACTCTCAGCTCCACTGATAACAATACCAATAGACGGTGTTCCTGTGGACTGACCATTACCCCAAGACCATTATGGACTTTTACTCATTCACACCTTCCAACCACCCCATGGAGCCATGATTTGCCTCAACTTACTGACAAAGAAGCTGTGCTTTAGAAAGAGTAAGATGTTTGCCTTGAATTTACCTTGACTTGGGAAGCTTAGAAATCCCTTGTACATCCCAACATGGGTAAGATAAAGGATCCCACAAAATGATGGCGGCCAACAAAACAGGTCTTTTGTGGGTAATAAGACATGAATGAAAAAGAGAGTGGAGGCAACGTCTCACTCTTCTCCTATTCTGCTGCCTGTGGCCCAGTTTCCAGAGACTTCTAAGTCATCTTCAGACTTCACCGGCAAGGCTGCTTGGCCCTGGTAGTCATTACCTACACATGATGGGGAAAGTTGCCAAGGTGGCATTTGTGACCTGTATGTCAGAAGGGATTAAAGAGCATTGTCCTTCACTACTCTCACCCCATGGTGGCCTTACATCCCTGGCATGCTCCTTGACACAGGGCACACTTCTGTCACTTTCTGTCGGCTCAGTCTTCGTGCAACGTCTCCTCACTGTTCTGGGCTATGTTCCTGTCCAGGACACTACAGCACATACTTCCTCTAGGAGTCTGAAGTCAAACACTGGGTTTTGGGGGTCTGCATGCACTATGATGAAGGGGTGGCAGTTGTCTCTCTGCTCCCCCTGGCTGTGAAGCTGTAATCATGCTGGCTCGGAGAAAGGGGAGGACACACTGCCTTGTGTTTCTCAGAGCTGCCCTAAGCCCTGCCATTGGGCACTCGTGAATTCAGCCTCTGCAGGCAGCTATGGGAGCTTTCCTCCCTGTACGCTCCATTTTTACTCACCCCATGCCACACGCAAGCTCTACACACGTTCCCAAGCAGGAAAGGTCAAACCACAACCCCTCCTTTGCTTTCTTTGTCCCTACAACTCTATTTTTAGTCTAGGAAAGACCCTGTCCTCTGACTCATGGTGCCACTGACAAATATGCCCTTAACAGAGCTAAATGAAAGGGTCATTCTCATGTCGAGCTCCCACGAGTAAAAGAGGCCCTTGTGACCAGGCCCTTTTGTCCATTTTACACTAAGCTCTTTCTAAAACCATATTCTCTGGACACTTATGCAGACCAGAGCACTAGGGCCAAATAAAAACCACACACACACATACACACACACACACACACACACACAAACACACATACACACACAAATACACACACACTTACACTCATACACACACCACATACTCATACATACACACTTATACATGAAAGCACACACAGCCATACATAAAAACATGCACTCGTACAAACTCATACACACACTCTTACACACATTATATCACAGCACATAATGTATTATACATATAACACAATACACATACATACCACAACTCACATACATACCATCCATACAAACACAGCACACACATGACACCTGGCACACACATCAAAATAAAAGTATTTTATTTAAGTGCCTACATAACTCTTCTGAGGAATTTTAACCAGGAGTTGTTCCTTTAATGTCAGAGAATTCCCATGGTCGAGGTGTCCTGAAAGAAGAGGGAGTTAGAGAAAACAAAGGCAGACTGTTGGCTCAACTCTCAATATCTTCATTGCGGAACCCATTGAAGCTGAAGGTCAGTTGCCCCTCTTGAGAACAAATGGGAGCCTCATTCTAAGTTTTGAAGTTGGATGGTTCCAGTCCTAGGTCTGAATTGTCCTCCATAACTTCAGATTTGATCTTACCCTATCGATCCCTGTTTTTTTCTCGTCAGCATTCTGCTCACTGGTCCCTCTGTGGGGAATAAAAATTCAGGCCAGTTAGAGGCTTGGTCCACAGAGCAACACTGTTGAGAAGAGAAAACCAGAAGAAGGGAGTATCTAATGGGAGATCTCATTAAACAGTGGGAATTTTACCTCAAATATAGTCACAGATCCCTGACTTCTTTCTTTCCTTACACCTGGTCTTGGGTGAGAATCTCCAAAAACATGAGCTTCAGTAAACCCTTCATCTTTGTAAGTTAATTATCACATGTATCTTGTACCAGAAATCTGATTAACACGGGTATCTGAGATACCTATTTACCTGTATCATTTTATAGAAAAAAAATAAATGAATCTAAGAATTAGAAACCAGAAGCCAAACCAAAGATATTAGAATCTTCAGTGAGTTTCTGTTCTCTGCTATCTACTGTTACAGAGTGAGCAGATTCTTGGTTCTAAGTATCACAGAATGACCATGAGAGCATCACAGTTTTCTGATAAGCTTGCTCATGGTTTTTTACCATATCCCTAACAGTCCTAGGAGATACTAACTATTGTATTCATGTTTCAGTTGTAAAAATGCATATACAGAGATAGCAACACTTTCTTACAAGCACCAACTAGCGTATAAGTCATTTCCTGTCCCAAATCAACCCCTAGCTAAGTGTCCTTTCACCAGGTCCTATAGAGTATATATCCAGCAAACGGTGGGTTAATAATTCCCATGGCTCTGAGTTTATAGGGGATCAGGACGTGAGTGTGTCCCCAAATTATAAATGTGAAAAATCTCCCACACTATTTTAGGACCCCCACCCCCGGCCTTCCTGAGAGATGGCCCCTCATGGTCAAAGAGACCAACAGTGCAGGCATGAGAAGCTCAAATCCACAGCTGGTTCACCTGCCCCTCTCTTTCCTCGGCTCCCATGGAAAAGAAACCCAATCTCCCCAGCCCAGCTTTGTGCTCCTGGGAGCTTTGGTCCCAGTGGTTGATTGGATTATCTTTATTGGTCTTTCTGCCATTATTAAATCTCTGGGGACGTGAACCAGATGTCCCCATTTGACCAGCCATTGTAGTTATGTCCAGCAATGGCCAGCTGTTTCAGGCTCCGTTCACAGACCGGCTCATTTATCTTAGATTTCTCAGTGCCAGAAGCAAGCTGCTGGAGGAGAAAGGGATGCTCCTGACCTCAGGAGGAAAGTATGAATCAGGAATCCAGGAAATGCCACAAAGCATCGCTTTCTTCCCAACATGCACCCTCTCTCCGTCCAACTAAGCCTTCGAGGTATGCTTTGTTTTCCTTCCTTTAAGAATCTGATCCAGGCATCTCCCCTTTCAGAAAAGATTTCCCGATCATCTCTGAAAAATCTGTTGCATTTTAAGGTTGATCCATAGAGGGATTAGCTTTTGGGTTTTAGTTCCACATCTTTAGCAAATCGGGGTAGTACAGCTGGATGGACAATTTAGCTTCACACATCACTGAGGAAAGCTTTGAGTCCAGGAACTTGTTAAGAGTGTGTTTCCTCCTTACCTGCCTGTTACCTATTTCCAAGACTTGAGACAAAGTACCACTCCAATGTGAGTGGTATCAGGGGAGCTACGTTATCACCAACAGTATTGAACTTGTGTTAGAAAGCAGTGTCCTGTCTGAGCAATTGTGGTACTTGTGTCGTGATTCTGACTGCCCATCCATGGGTTAGATCATTTCATGGGGATGTTTATCTCACAAAAACATGGATAAATACTTGCTACCTCTGCCCAGAACTGAGGCACATCATAACCAGACTTATATGAGCAACCTGAAGTCTGAGATCAAATTCATGGGTCTAATCCAGGCTTAGTTACTGATCTAGGCTGAGTTTCTCTGGAACTTGGTCTTGTTACAGACATTAACAGAATGTCTCTCTTTCTGAAATGTATTTGAAATGTTTAAAAACAGCCTGTATACATCCTCACCCTGAACAGTCTGAGCTCTTCATAAAAAAACTTTTCATGTCACATCCCATAATCCTCAGCACCCCATGAATACCTCTGATCTACTGGAAAATGAATGACCAGAATAGAACCCCCAAGTTAGACTTCAGTTGTTTTGAAATATTTGTGTTTCTTCACCATTCTCCTATCAATCTTTGTAAAGTATCATGACAAGTATTAGTTGTAACATGAAATCCAGACACTAGGAAACTGGCAGAGGGTTAACTAAATGTCTCATTACGTTTTATACTATAACGTGGAAATTAAAATCATACTGTAGAAAAGTGCTTGAGACTCTGGGAAGGATCTCAAGATATAAGGTTGGATTAAGGACATGAGGCATATACAAATGAGTGAACCCAACCCCTTGTATCAAGAATGACTCTCACAAGTTTAAAATCAAATGGGAGATATATAGCACCCAGTGTAATACATACTAGAAAGGTTAGAAACATCTAAAACTTACACACAACAATGTAAGACGTCCAGTTAGCACCTCCCACTGTAGAGACATGTGACTATTATGTCACTGGGAATATATCAGACTTTTAAATTTTGGTAAGTTTTGTTTATTGATCTAAGTACAGATTTCTAACAAGCTGGCTCCAAGCTTCCAGAATAATGATTCAGACTCAAAATATGCTTATAAATACCTAGGCCATATAGCTCATTCCCTGACTAGCTAATAATTTTACATAAACCATTATGTCAATCTATATTTTGTCATGTGACCGGTTACCTCTGCTCAGGTTTCATGCATCTGTCTTCTCACATTCTTCCTGCTCCTTACTCTATCCAAGAATTCTTTCTGCCTACCATATGTACCACCTTCTATGCAACCCTTTCCTATAGGCCATGGACTTTTTTAAGTGACAGGTGATACAGTCATACAATACACAAGAGAGTCTCTCTACATAGGTTAATTTAGTGTGGTCACTTTATCAAAATGAAACTCTTACACTTAATCGGCAAATTATATATGTGTGTATATGTATATGTGTGTGTGTGTGTGTGTGTGTGTGTGTGTATGTATGTGTGCTTGTGTGTGTGTAAGTGTAGGATTGTAAGTTGATACATGTCTACAATGTATAATAATTAAACCAAAGTTAATGAAAATTAACATCCCCATCAAATATATTTCTATGTGGTGCAGCATTTCAACTCTTCTTCAATTATTCTGATATATATAATTAGCTATACACTGTAGCCATATTGTGTAACATTATACTAAACCACTTTCTTCTCTGCGGTGGTTTGAATAAAAACATGTTCCCCATAGGCTCCCGTATTTGAGTAGTTGGTCCTTAGTGGTGATGCTGTCTAAAGAGAAGATGCAGCTTTACAGGAGGAAATGTGTCACTAGGAGTGGGTATTTCCAGTCTTTTACACTTTACAACCTTGCTCCATTCCTGTTCTCTGTGTTTCTGTCTGTGTGTCTGTCTGTCTGTGTGTCTGTGTGTCTGTCTGTCTGTGTGTCTGTCTGTGTGTCTTTCTGTCTCTCCCCATTTCTCTGTCTCTCAGTCTCTGTCTCTCTGTTCATCTCTCTGACTCCTCTCCCCACTGCCACCTCCTGTGTGTAAGAAAATGTGATCGATCACCCATGTCCCACCACTGCTTATCACTACCCCTTCTTAGCTATGGTGGACTGTAACCCTCTAACCCTTAGGCCCAAGTAAACTTTACACCCCAGGTTTCTTTTAGTTGGGGTACTTTATCACCAGTACAAAATACAAGGAATAGTATAGTGGGAACGAGCTCACATTTATTCCTGTCCAAATGGTTTATGTTCTGAGCAATGTTACCTTTAAAGGAATCCAGGCCTTTGTCCTAAGATAAGAAACATTACCATAAATCATAGAGCAGACCACGGGAAAACCTTGGTCCAAATGCAGATTCCTGTGTTGTTGTGTGACCACTGGGAAGTCAAACACCACAGGTACACTGGTGTCACTTGTTTGTAGGGTCCAGATGTCTGAATTTGGTCCCTATTTTGTAGACTTACGCAGTTGCTGAAATTATCTCTTCTTATCCCCTCTCTCCCACATTATTGTGGATCAACCTCGAGGTCTCATTAGGAAAACATTCTACCACTGAGCGTCATTCTCAGCCTGTGACTTCATGGTGAGACAAGGTCTCATTACGTAGCCCAGTCTGTAGTTAAACTTGCTGTGCAGCACAGGCTGTCCTCCAAACATCGTATTCCTACCTCAGTCTCCTTAGAGCTGATATTACAAGTTTGTACCACCGTGCCCAGTTAACAGACCACATTTTAAAGGTCCATTCTTCCATCTGTGCAGTTCTTGGTTGATTGTACATGTTGGCTGGTGTGGAAGGTATCACAGTAACTGTGGACTTTCAGTTAACACTTTGATACCATGATCTTACTTCCTTTGGATATGTGAGCCATTGGGATGCATAGATTACATAGGGATTTTACTTTCAGAGTTTTGAGGGGCCTTCATATTTCCCTATGCAGTTGTACTAAGCTAGCTTCCCACCAACAATGTTCAAAACCTCCCACTTCCTGCACCCTCACCAGCTTTACTTGGCATCTTACTGTGTTGTTTACTTAAGTATCCCTGATGAATAGTAATATCAAAAATTATCCATTTGTTAGTTGGTCCCTTAAAAAATATCTATTTAGACCACCATCTCAGATTTTTTAAATCAGTGTTTAGAGATACCAAACATTCTTCCCCATGGGAAGAACAAAATTACCAACTAATCAAACCCACCACAGCTCCCAGAGACTAAAACACCAACCAATGAGTTCACATGGCGAGACCATGGCTTCAGGTGCATATGCGGCAGAGGATAGCATTTTTTGACATCAATATGAGGAAAGGCCTTTGGTCCAGCAAAAGCTTATCCTCCCAGGGTAGGGGAATGCCAAGTCACTGAAGTAGGAGAGGGTGGTTGGGAGAAGAAGCACCTTCATGAAAGCAATGGGAGTGAGATGGGGAGGGGATTGGGGAAAGCAGATGACATCTGAAATGTAAATACAAAGAATATCCAATAAAAAAAGAAAAAAATATCTATTCAGACCACTATCTCAGATTTTTAAATCAATGCTTAGAGATATCAAACATGCATGCAATGTATTTTAGTATTAATCCCCATTCTTTCCCCTAATTCCTCCCAGATCCTTCCCCAATCCTTACCTCTTCCAAACTTTGTGTATTGCTGTTGTTGTTATTATTATTTATTATTATTACAACCACCTGCCAAGTTCAATTTGTTCTGACCAACTACTCATGGTACGGGAACATGGCTGACTCATCACGGGGCCACAACTTCAAAAAAGCAGACTATTCCTCCCCTGGAAGCCATGAACTGTCAATGGCTCCTCAGCTAGGGGTGGAAGCTCATAAGCTCCTCTCTGCTCCATGCTAGAATGTTGACAGACAGCTTGATCTTGCAAGTCTCATACAGATAACAACAGATTCTGTGAGTTCATCAACAGAATAGTCCTATATGTCCAGAGGATGCTATTTCCCTCTAGTCCTACCTGACCACTGGCTCTAGTCAGACGACTGATAATCTGTCAGACTCCTCTTGCGAGATGGTCCCTGGGCCCCAGGGGTGAAGGAGTGTATTATAGATATCTCATTTGTGGCTGAGCAAACAAAAGACATTGAGAAGTTGTGAGCTTCTGCATTAACTGCCATCTCTATCAAAAAGATGCTTCTCTGATGAGATCCCGGAGCTGTTCTAATCTGTAGGAATAGATACATTAATTTGGAGGAAAGAGTCATACTATGCCCATTTACCAAAATAATCATAGTAGGCTCATTCCTGGGTCCCATGAACTTCTCAGCTGTGGGATCTTAGCCAGATGTATAGTACCTGGTGTATAATTCCCTTGCAGATCATGCCTTAAATTCAATCAGAAACCAGTTAGCTGTCCTCACAACATTCATACCACTAAGATCACCTTAGGTTATTCTCAACAGACTGCTTGTCATTGTACTTCAGAGTTCTCAGCTGGGTATGTAGAGTGCATCATTCTCAAGTTGTTGGTCAGGGGTCTCTAGGAAATCCAGAACCATGTAGGATACTGCCATGGCTATTATTTGCTTACCAGAATTTGAGAGTAAGACCATATCACTGAAAGCACCACATGCTTTGATCGCAGTCCATGGAGAAATAATGTTGGTACTTACCAGGTCTACTAGTCAGGGTTCTCTAGAAAAGAAAAGAACTTATAGAACTAATACATAGAGATGATAAATTAGATAAATGGATGATAGATAGATAGATAGGTAGGTAGATAGATAGATAGATAGATAGATAGATAGATAGATACATAGATACATAGATACATAGATAGATACATAGATAGGGATTATCTATAGACAAATAGAATTTATAAATATATGAATACTTATAATTAGAATGGTTTACAGGCTGTGGTCTAACTAGTCCAACAATGACTGTCTACCAACTTATGATCCAAGAGTCCAGTTGTTGTTTAGTTCATGAGATTGGAAGTCTCGATTGATCTTCATTATATGGCAGAATCCCAACAAAGTAAACTCTCATGCTAGTGAAGAAGTGGATTTGCCAGGGACCATGAAAACAAGCTAGCAAAGGGCAAGCTTCTGCGTTGTATGCCCTTTGTATAGGCTGCCAGCAGAAGGTGTGGCCCAAATTAAAGGCACATTTTCCCACCTCAAAAGATCTAGATTAAAAACAAAAGGGTCTTTCCACTTTAAATTATTTAATTAAGAAAAAAAAATCCCTCACAGGTGCATCCATCAATTGGGTTTTAGTTAATTCCAGATGTAGTCAAGTTGAAAACCAAGAATAGCCATCATATGAAGAAGCTTCCCCACTACTGCATAGTATTGAGATAGTGTTCATATAGCTGAGAAAATGAATTTATTTGTGCTTTTCTGTTGATGTGTTTCCGCCTTAAGTACTCTAATCGTAACTGCTCCTCAGAGGTACAGTTTCCAAAAAGCACTCCCCCAATTCTATGTGCTAGATGCTTTCATCGTTTACTCTGCCCACTGTATGTTGGCTGTTGATTTTTCTCTGTCCTGTGCCAATGCATTTCAGTGTGGCATAATCCCAGTTGTCTAGTTGTGTGTTTTTTAACCTGTGCTTTTGGGGGTTTGTTAATGTTTTCTGTGTCATAATGTCTTCAAGGTTTCGATAGTTTCACACCAATTTTGGAAAGCTTTATGATATCCCTGGATCTATCCATTCTGCTGGCTTTCCTAATTTGTTGGAGTTATTTGTTTGTCTTAAATACTCTCTGAGTCTTCATGTGTTGTTGTGCTGTTGGTTGCAATGTCTCTTTTTGTGTCTCTGTTCTTTTTAATTTGACCCTCTTTAATTTTTTGTCCTGCTAAAGCTGGATAAGGTCTTACTTTACTATCTTTTTTAAAGACTGACTCTGTACTTCATTGGCTTTCTGTATGGTTTTAGCCTATCTGATCTGTGCTCTGGTCTGTTCCTTCCTCTTACTGAGTCTCCGTTGGCTCTTGCTTCTCTAGCTCTTTGAGTTTTGGTGGCATATGCTCTCTGGGGTGTTCTCTCTTCTGGTTGTAAATGAGTATTACTGTAAACTCCATTGATATCCATTTAGAGGCTTTCTGAATACTGCTTTTTAAAAATGTTTGTCAGTTGTCAATTAAGATATTTAAAAATACCCTATTTTTAGTCTCCCCTGCCCCATATAATCACGTCTAGTTTTGAGGCTTTTGAGTTTTATATTTTTAATTTGGATCCTAATGTTCTCCAATTCCAAGGTTTTGTTTCCTTATTTTGACTAGTTATATTTCATTGCTCAGTATCTTGTTCAGATAATAAACCATTTTTTTAATTTCTTTGAACTATCTCCCATATTTTTCTGATTCTCAGTGAATGCCTTTACAATATTTCTTACTGAGTTTGGGGGATTTTTTTTCATCTATTTATTTGAGTTGGAGGGAGAGGGAGGGTTACGCCACAGCATGCATGTGGAGGTCAGAGACAGTTTGTGGGAGTCGGTTGCCAGTTCTCTCATTTTACCTTTGTAAGAACTCTGGGGCTTAAACTTAGGTCATCAAGCTTGGCAGCAAGTACTTTTACCTTTTAATTTATTATGCTAGGATTGAATTATTTTTTAGCATATGTGTGTGCATGCATGAGTGTGTGTATGTGTGTGTGCATGTGTTTGTGTGTGTGCGCGTACATGTGTGTGTTTACACATGGACTCTCCACAGCATACTTGTAGGAAGTAAGAGGAGAACTGTTAGGAGTCAGTGAGTCAATTCTTCAACTATGTGGGTTCTGGAAATAGGTTTTAGGTCTTGGCAGCAAGTGCCTTTACCCACTGAGCAGTCTTGCTGGCCTAGTATTTTGAATTATTTATTGATAATTTTGTATAAAAAGTTTTTTTTGGAGTACGTTGCTAAGGAGTTACTATGATATTATTGAGGCTTATGTAACTTGCCTTTTCATATTTCTTGTGTCCCCATGACAATACTTATACATTGGGTAAATAAGATTTCTCTGTCAATTTTATATGGTGGTTCTCACAGTCCAGAAGACTTTCTCCTGAGGTGAACCTTAGAGTGATGGTTTGAAACTAGCTGGATGCTGTAGGGTTGTCTTTCTATAGCTACAGTTGTTAGAAGCTATGTAAAGGGAAGGAACTTGGGATATAGAATTGCAACCTCTATAATAATGTACAGCCCAAGGGGCCAGTACTGGGTTCCTGAAGTGCAAGCCTTCAGATGCAGCAGTACTACATGAACCATGAACAGTAGCAAGCAAAAAGGAAAGATCCAGAGTACAAGAACTTTGGCCTTTTAGATCTTTGGGGGCAGCTCTCTCTACAAATGATCTTTTAGTGTCATAGTCAACCATCTATCAAATACAAAGCTACACGCTTTTATGCTAATTTGGTAGAATGTTTAGGGATGGATTCTGACAGTAGCATCTTTATCAAGATGAAACCACTACAGCAGCCTGCGCTCTAGGGGTAAGAGAGAAGCACTGTCAGTTCCTTCTTAAATCAAAGCTATTTGCATCCTCTAGCTCAGTGCCCAACCTGGGCTGCCAGCATTGTGATAATGATCCCCTTTCCCTACAACAAGGAGCCACATAGCTCTGGACCTGGGGTTGAAGTTACCAATATGCTTTGCCTCTGTGTTGCGGCCCAAGGTCTTACACCCTACACAGTCCTATGTCTCCAATGATGAGTTCCTGTGCTCTTTCATGGCCAGTACGGCAAAGCACCACTATTCATTTGCCATGTGTGTTACTTCTGCTCTGCAGAGGAGACAAATGCTGACCACCTCTATTCTGATTCTTCCAGTATCAACTAGTACAGTTTTATATGTGACCTATATTTTCAGTAAGTTTATATTTAGAAAAAATGGAGTGTCTAAAACTCAGTGTGCTGCGAGGTTCACAGTTTAGCTGTTGTGGAGTATCTAGCAGAGACGACTACTCAGACCTGAGTCCAAGCCAATGGAAAGCATTCACTGTCTGCTTGATGACCGCATTGGGTGTTTGAGACATGAGCGCAGTCCCCAAGCTTTTCTTAGGGTGAGTTTTATTTAAGCAAAAAAACTGCATCCTAGGTTATCACACCTCAGTTAGCAAGAACAGTTAGCCAGAAAATGACAGAAGCCCAAAACCAAGGTTAATACATAAGGAGGTTTGAGCACAAACTCAAATACACTCATAGACTCCTATATTTGTCTATGAAGAATGGCACTATTAGGAGGCGTGGCCTTGTTTGTGTAGGTCAGGTGTGGCCTTGTTGGAGGAAGTGTGTCACTGTAAAGGTGGGCTTTGAGGTCATATATGTTCAAGCTATGCCCAGTGTGGTACAGTCTCCTGTAGCCTGTGGTTCAAGATGGTGCTCCTCCAGCACCATGTCTGTCTGCAGGACATCATGCTTCCCACCATGATGATAATGGACTGAACCTCTGAAGCTGTAAGCCAGCATCAATTGAATGTTTTCCTTTATACAAGTTGCCATGGTCATAGTGTCTCTTCACAGCAATTAAAACCCCATTTAGGGACGTTCCAAGAGCTATGGACTTTGATAGATTAGATATTGGTTCTCTTTTCAATAGATGTTGCTGCCTACATTCAGGACTTTAATGGTCCTTTCATGATGGAATCAAATGTGTTGAGGTCCGCGAGCCTGTTACTTAGTGAAACTACTTTACATGTGTGTTACAGATTCATTAGCTTTAAACAAGTTAGTAGATGTACTCTGGATAATGAGAGTGGAGCTTCTGAAAAGTAACCAAAGAAGACCAGAATAAACCCTATAAACATTTATTCATTTTTTTTAGTTTTATTTATGTATATGGGTGTGGATTCACAATAGTATATGCAAATACATGTGGATATTTCTGGAGACTAGAAGAAAGTGTCACATCCCCTGGAGTTACAAGCACATGTTAGCCATCTAGTGGGTACTAAGAACCACTCAGGTCCTCAATAGAAGCACCAAGTACTCTTAACTGCTGAGCCAGCTCTCTACCCCCTCACCAATAAACCCTCTAGCTCTAGAGATTAATGTAACTTAGGGATTATAATTCAATTTTGAAAGTCATGTTTATTTACACGGATGATTAGAATAGATTCTGAAGCAATCACAAAAATGAGTTTACACACAAACACATGCATCATGCACATAGGTACATAAACCTCTTAGCTCTGTCTGGTGATGAGTCAAGAAGCAGTAACCCTTTAGTAGCAATGAGCATCTGTTTTAAAACACGATTTTCCAAAGATTCTGGGGAAGTAGACAAGGAAAATGCAAAATGAACTGAGAACATCTTGTAAGGTTAGAAAGTACAAACGTGCTCACCAAGATAGATACAAAGTCATGAGGAGAGCATGTTCCAAGCACACAGGAATCAACGTGAAAGAAATGCCGAATGTCAAACCTGTGACAGTATGAGTGTGAACAGCCAAATTAATAACCGTCTCACAGAAGCACAGTCAATAAACTGGGGACACTCATGGCTCTGGTGGGCAGAATTTAATTTCTCTCCATCTGAACGTAAGCTGGACAGTGGCATCTACAACATACAACCTCAAGAAAGTGGGAATAGCAACTCTACAGCAAAGGTGCTAGCAGGTACCTGGTAACCAAATGGTAAGTTATGTGGCTCCTGTGTTGCCTCCAGTATGACACTCTGAGTGACCATGGGCCCTCAGTGGTCTTGTTCCCATTAACCTATAACCCCAGCTTAATCATGAGCAAACCTACCATGGATCAAATAGAGGGTCATGCTACAACTACTTGACTGGTGCTCCTTAAAATTGCCAAGGTCATGGGAAACCAAAGGAGGCTGGAGGAAACAACAGAGATGTGATAATTAAATGCAATTTGGCTCTGGCGTTTGACCTTGGAACCGGAAAGGGCCTTCACTAGAACCGTAGGATCCGATTTCAGCCTGTGTGGTTAGTTAAGAACAGCACAGCCTTGCCCACTGCTCAAATTTGATAAACATACCATAACTGTTTGCCATCTAAGACATTAGTTGACAGTGGTGAGAGTTCCAGCCCTGCCTATCATTTTCAAAACTTTTCTTTAGTAAGCAACTAAAATAATTAAATTAAAATGTAAAAGTATATGTCTGTATATTGTATGACCAGTGTTATTTAAATACTTATAAGTGTTTGCACACACACACACACACACACACACACACACACACCAAATGGAAACACAATAGTGCATTGAACACAGTGTGGGTTAGCACTTACCATTGCCTCTAAGAATAGTTGTGTTGCCTGGGATACACTCCTGGTCACAAAAACAGGTCAGTTGAGAGCTGGTTCGATGTGTGAAGTACTGGGCACACAACCATAAGAAAATGAGTTTGATACTGAAAACCAATCTAAAATGCCTAGTGTGGACACACAATCTCTGATTCTATCTCTGGGGAAATTGAAAAGGGTATATCCTTCCATGGAGCTCACTAGCCACCCAGACTAAGCCCCAGGTTCAGTGAAAAACACTATCTCAGAAAGTAAGTTGTGGCCAACAATATGGCTTGCTGTCGAGTCTTATGCCCCGAGTTCAATTCCTAAAATCCACATGGTCAAAGGAGAGAGCCAATTGTTTCCTCTGATCTCTACCCAATGCTGTGGTGGACATATGCACACAATCTCTCTCTCCTCTCTCTCTCTCTCTCTCTCTCTCTCTCTCTCTCTCTCTCTCTCTCTCTCTCTCTCTCACACACACACACACACACACACACACACACACAGGTACACACACCATGAGTCAGAGGCAATGTCTTAGTTGGGGTCACTATGCCCAAGGTGAAACACTCTGATCAAAGAAACGGGGAGATGGAAGAGTCCATTTCACTCAGATTTCCAGTTCATCATCAACTGAGGGCAGGAACTCAAGCAGGACAGGAACCTGGAAGCAGGAACTGATGCAGATGCCATGGAGGGCTGCTGCTTACTGGCTTTTTCCTCATGGCTTGCTCAGCCTGATCTCTTATAGAACTCAGGACCACCAGCCCAGGGATTGCACCACCCACAATGAGCTGGGCCCTCCACCATTGATCACTAATTAAGAAAATGCCTTACAGCCTAATCTTTCGGAGGCATTTTTCTCAGTTGAGGCTCTGTCCACTCTGGTGACTCTAGTTTGCGTCAAGTTGACATAAAACCATTTAGCACAGGCAATGAATGTAACCTGGTAATCACTGCTGTCTAAGGCAAGAATCTATCAGGCAGGTTGTCTTCATGTTTGGGGTTAGCTGAGTTCTCTGATCAGGTGAGACTAGACTGCCCTAACCAGCACCAGCATATGCCAAGCTTATAATGTGATAGGACCAACCTGGGATGTCATCTGAGGTTTTGCATCTGAATCATACAAAAGGCTGGTGGGACAGAGGATAGAGGCCTTGTCAGAACTATCAGCCAGAGAAGCATCAGACAGAACTGACTTCCATGGTACTAGGTCCCAAATGGCACCCTTCTTCTTTCTAAGAGGCCAGTTAGCAAGGGACCAGTCTGAGACTTGCTAATTTCTGCCTGCCATGCATCGTCCAGACATCATGCCCCTCCCCTTCCCCAGGCAGCATTTGGAGTTGTTTCAAGCATAGGGCCCAATGGTTAGACATACACAGCATAACAGACTACATGTGAGTGTGAGTTCGGAAGTCCAGTGTCTGTGGAAAGA
Organism: Micromys minutus; assembly: GCF_963924665.1. Classification (NCBI taxonomy): domain Eukaryota; kingdom Metazoa; phylum Chordata; class Mammalia; order Rodentia; family Muridae; genus Micromys; species Micromys minutus. Next base: position 20,359,887 of record NC_137972.1, on the reverse strand, counting down.
AACAGGTGTGATGAATCATGCTTCCTGATCTTTACAATATGTGCCGTTGCGGGAATGCTCCCTGTGGGACATCTAAAGGCCCCTAAAATAATGTCCAGTTGGTAAGAACCCTGGGACAGACACAGGGTCTGCTCTGCCCTGTCACTTGCTGCATGGCAGATTCCGCTGATGGAGGACAGCTCCTTGGTGGGACTCTTCTAACACTTGGGACAGGCTGGAGGACGTTTCTCCTGGAGGGGCAGGAAGCACTAAATACGAGTGTCTGTTACTTGCATCCATTGTGAAGGAATCAAGGCCCCTGGGTGAACACGCACCACTAGGTGTAGCAGCCATCTGGACTCCTGGAAGAAAGAGGTGGCTGAGTACATTAACAAAGAGCTCTGGCCAATGGCCTACTTAGTCCCCAACCTTGGGCAAAACTCTGGGCTGGTGACCTTGATTTAACCTGGTGTAGGATCCTGCTCTTCCCTGGCCTACAGGTTGATAAGGGACATAGATATTATGTCCCCACCGTGCCCTCAGAACAGAACCCGATGAGTCTTCTTGGAGACAAATCTTCCCATGGTTAAAAAGGAAAACTGAATGCTCTGTGTGTTTCTCGGGGTCTTGAGGAAGCAATGGTGAACAAGATCGTTGACATGGCGGCACTCCCGTGCGCATGCGCATGGGCCCAGCCTGCAGGCCTGCGTCTCTGGGGGAACGACTTCAGCCTTTCTAGCCCTCCCGCTAGCCTCTCTCAGTAGCCACAACTAAAAATATAGCCCATGAAAAGGAGTCTCTTTCCAGAATAGGGATGTGAAGACAAATGTCACTGCATTCACAGCAGCAGACCTCTAATTCCCAATATAGCAATGGGAAGAGGCCAACTCTACCACTGCACCCCACATGCAGAGCCTCAGAGCCAGAAACAAGGGCTCCGCAGGAAAAGCAAGAGATCAGGTTAGGTGTCCATGGTAACCGAGAAGCCAGACAGAGACAGAGCTCAGCAAGGAAGGGGCTTGAGGGTGTGTGCTTCAGACCTTGTGTTTGTCAAAAAGTTCTCCTGACAACTCCAGCCTGCCGAAACTCTGTGCTCGGCTTTGGCCTTTATTCCCCCACATCTTTACTGAGAAATAATTGACAAGTAAAAATTATCCCGGGTGGTGTGTATGCCGTGAAGGCTAGCACTCGGAGACAGAGATGTGTGGGTCTCTGGGTTTCATGGACTGTACTTTCAGTATTTTGCTTTATTCCTTGCGGCCCTGAGAGAACTCCTCTCAGCTATAATGAGGCTTTTCTTCCTACCTGTACATTCATGCTCAGAGCTAGTGTGTCCATCCACTCCACAGAGGAAACCACTGAGACTGGAGTCTAAGCCATGGACTCTTCATAAAAAATAACGGGCCACTCTAAAGCCAAAACCCCAAACCTCGATTCCGTTAAGCCATAACCTTTTGAACAAAGCATCTAAGGAGTGAACTGATTCATTCATTAAGCATCGTGACCTCATGCTGCAAGACAGATGCTATGCAAGGGATCCTGCACTCACGTGGAGGTCTGGGTCTTGCCACTCCTTGGCTAACTGCACATCACCTATTACCAGGAAGGCACACTCTGTAGAGATGATCCTGCTGCCACCTAGAGGCAGGAATGATGCAGAACGCCTCTGGAAGAAGTTTCCTGCTTCAGGGTAATGCTGCAACCCTTTAGTGCAGTTTCTCCTGTTGTGGTGATGGCCAACCATAATATTATTGTTATTGCTACTTCATAACTGTAATGTTGCTACTGTTATGAATCATAATGTAAATATATGATATTTCCGATTGTCTTAGGCAATCCCTGTAAAGGGGTCATTTGCTACCGAGAGCAGTCGCGATCTACCGGTTGAGAACCATTGGACTAGCAGCTGAAGAAAAGTCTTCAGAAAGTACTGGGGTTTGGTTTCTGGACGTAGCAGGCTGCCTCTGAGCCTCCTGCAGCAGTATGTAGAAAGGTGTGGACTGCTCAGACCTGCAGGTAGCTGTAGTCATACTTTGGCTTGGGGTCATTGGTGGGGTTACTACTTATAGAAACAGTACTAAAAAGACTAGCGGGATCACCTGCAGCTTCAGGGGAGATGGTAGCTCCCTTCTCAGATAATTCATAGCAAAAGCAGCAGAAACCTAAGTGATAGGCTCCAGGACACAGACAAAAAGAAGGGGACAGAGGTGGGCTGGAACCGAAGCTGTGGGAGACAAAAAGAATTTCTACCAGGTGAGAGATGGATGGAGCCAAGCAGACAGAAGGGAGGCAGGGGGGTGGCAACAAAGAAGGGAAGCAGGTTGGTATGTGAGTGAAGACTGGTGTTCCTCTACGTCTGGAGTTCAGACTAGGGACATGAAATGAGCTCGTGCAGTAGAGGAGGGCGGGAGCTAGGGAGGGGGCTGACTGGCCTGTCAGTGTTGCCAAGACTCCAGGATATTGCACAAGAGGGAGTCATTATTCTGGGCAGCCCAGGAACAGCTTGGTTTGGGTTTAAAGTCACAACATCCCTGTGGCTAGATCTTTGTCTTCAGCTTAACCTTGTGTTTTATCAGAAAGGGAGACACTGCAGACGTGGAGACCAATGTAATGGCTGCAACTGCAGCAAGGGGTGGAAAGAGCTGGGCCATAGAAAGGAAGGGAGGCTGGACAAAGGAAGCCAGTGAAAACGCCACTGCGGCATAGAATAACTCAGAGAAAAAGACAGGCAGGATTCTGTATTCTAGTCCTGGCTGTCAGCTCTAGCCCTAGAAACAGCTCTCGAGTGATGGAGTCCTTAAGAGACAGGGCCTTCCAGAGATATGCCTTCTCCTTACCATGTTAGTCTGTGTTCCATCACTGTACCAAAATACCTGACATAATTAACTTATGAAGAAAGAAGGGTTGTCTGGTCTCCCACTCTTAAAATCTTTGGTCTGACTGATTCGCAAATGTAGTGGAGCAAAACCACTATGGCCTGACCAGGAATTGAAGATACAGTAATGATTGGCCTGGGGTTTTACAGTGTACTTCCAGGGCATGTCCCCAGTGAGTGTAACAGCTTCCATAAAGCCGCATCTCTTGAAGATGCCACCACCTCCCTGTGGCACCTTGAGATGATACCTTACCTTACTTAGCGCATGGACCTTCTAACCAACTGGGGAAGTAATGTCGAGGCAGCTTGCTCAACTAGCAACATACTTGGAAAATAAACAGAAAGAAAGGGGAATTGTGAACTTTTAATCATTGTCTCAGTTTGGGGTCATTGTTGTAATTAACGGGATCCTAAGGGAACTTCTGTGGCACCATGAACCGGTGACAAAAATTAGTAAGTTCGGGCTTGGCACACAGAGGCAGAACAGGGACCATGCATTGGAATTCAGTAGGTGAAACATCAACACTGACCGTATCTGCTCTTTACCAGTTTTCTGTGACCTGGATTTCTCAAGTTTGCCCACCAAAGTGTATTTGTCAATTTTTGACTCTGACCCACCAGCTAGTCGGTTATCAGATGTTTCGACTCCCATGCTGAACCCACTACCACATTACATCAGAGGCTACTAATCCCAAGTCTTACCGACAAAGAAAGAGGAGTTCGGGGGAGAGGGAAACAACATCCTCTACACAGCAATTTCCAAACTGCCAGAGAAAGGCAGAGAAGAGAAAAATCTGTCTCTAAAAAAATGTTTTAAATCAAAACAACAAATGATAAGCTTTTTTTCCCCTTCATTGAAGACAGGTTGGTGAGAGCAGTGGCTGCAGAACAGCATTTGCCCAGCAGGGGGCGCCTGAGGAAAGTGTTTGGGATCTAGTCTAGCACGTCAGCCCAGCACGTCAGCCCAGTTGGCCTTTCTGTGGCTTCTGTGTGGGACACAAGTCTACCCTGAAGAACACAGAACACAGACAGAGGTCCTGAACACCATGTACCTTGTCATGAATGGAACCATGACATTAAAAAAAAAAAAAAAAGTCTGGCTTTAATACTCACTTGCCAAAGGAACCTCTACGTTGTGAGGCTCTGGATGTGGCAGCCTCTTAGCAGACTGCAAGCCAAAAACCTGTTTGGGTCATGAGATGGCCAGTCTCTCCAGAAACTATGCTTGCAGCCAAGCCAAAATGTTTATCAATGTGTATTCACTGTGCAGAGGGATTCCATTGTGGCGTTTCCATGCATGTTTGAGAAGTACTTGGCCACACTCGCCCCTCTGTTATTACTTATTATAGACACCCCCCATGTTCCTTCCTGTATCCCTGGCAGTCCCCACGTCAGCCTGTGTCTTCTCCACCCTCCCCAGCTTCCAAAGAGGAAGAAAAGCAAGCAACACTTGCCACCCCGAGTCTTTTTTCACTCAACACGATAATCTCCAGTTCTATTCATCTTGCTGAACATCTCATTCATCTTTACAGCTGAGAAAAACTGCTATTTGGACATGTCCAGCCTGTGGCCCAAGAGAAATATGCGTACAGCCCAACTTAAACTCACAGACTTATCTAAAATGTTATGAGATTATTTGGGTATTTTATGCACATAACTCATTTTCATGAATTTTTATATTGACTACAATGTGTGTGCGCGTGCATGTGTGTGTGTGTGTGTGTGTGTGTGTGTGTGTAATACCTACAGAAACCAGAAGAGGGCATCATATGCTGTGAAGCTGGAGTTGTATGCTGGTAAACCCCCTCCTGTGGGTGCTCAGTGGTGACACTGAAACTCCTTGCTGTTGTCTTGCCCTGGCCACACTGTTTAAAATGTGGCATGGTTAAGATTTCTACCCAAGCTTGATCTCGCCTACTGTACTACAGAGGCTTTGGGTGTGAGCTCAGTGTGGCTGTGGTGGGGCAGGGGCTGGCAGTGAGAGGTGGACAAGTCATGGTCCCTAGAGGATCTTAAGAGAAGACAGGAGGGGGCAGGCAGGTGACAGAAGAATGCCTGGTGTTTTAATGTTCTGACACCTGTTGGTAAACCTATTAGCATGTCAGGAAGTCACCAAAGGAGGCTTTGAATATATATATAAAAAAAAAAAGTACATTCCAAGAAAAGAGAAGAGTCTTTGTCAGAATAAAAAGATACGGATGGGCACTGTGTCTATTCAGGAGCGGAGGGCAGTGCACACAAGAGAATAATGGGATAAACTTGGAACTGTCAAGAACAACATAGATGAGCTGGGTACCCCACCATGCAGGGCTGGGCTTTAGACAAGGGGTGCTGGGAAGAGGCCTGTGCCATGGTGTCTGGGAAGCTAGGAGAAAAAGTACTTTTGTCAAAGATGGTGGAGTCCAGCCACACTGGCTACATGATCCAGAGTGCTCTCCACACACTCAACAGTGGACCTGAGAAAGTCCCCGGCACCCAATGAAAAGAGAACATGCAGAGACTGCTGGCTTCTGGTTCCGTGAATGGAGAAGGGAATCAGACACTTGGGAACCTCCCAGGAGAGGCAGCTGCAAGTCACACTCACAGATCATAGAACCTTAGACAGGAGGTCTTACAGAACGAATGGGCTGAATACAATCAAAGCATCACAAAGCCAGCGGCTGAAGCTTGGGTGGGGGGTGGGGGGTGTGGGGAGCTACTGGTGTGATGAGATCTGGGGTCACTTCAGAAGCTACTAATCTGCATTTTTGGAATAGTTGTCCTACCCTGACAGCACAGAACTGGGGGGGGGGGGTTCTCAGCTCTCATTTGACATCACCACAGATGAATGCTCTCTAACAAACTCCCTTCGCAGACGGAGTTAGGCTGGCTTGTCTTTTGTCTTTCTTTTTTTTTCTAGACTATTCCTTAAGTTAGAGAAACTGAGAACTCTACCATAAGACCATGGTGGTTTGAATAAGAATCCCCACCACCACCTGCCTACTCCGTAAACTCATAGAGGTGTGGCCTTGCTAGAGGAAGTGTGGCACTGGGAGATGGGCTTTTGGGTCTCAAACCCCATGCCAGGCCGACTCTCTCTATCTCTTCCTCTAGTCCTGTGGATCAGGAGGTACCTCTCAGCTACTGCTCCTGCATCATGCCTGCTTCTGTGCTCCCTGCCATGATGATAAAGGAATAAACCTCTGAAACCCTAAGCCAGCCCCAGTTAAATGTTTTCTCGCATGAGTTGCCTTGGTCATGGCAACGTTTTGCCATGGCAAATGTAACTCTAAATAAGACGGGGCCCTCAAATAAGCAGAGGACCAGTTATTGGATGTGGGAGGCTTAGACAAAAGGCAAGTACAGTGACCTTGTTTTTTTCCTGATACTTTTTCCGTTCTCCAGATATGAAAGTCCTTTCCTCTCTGACTGACCTCCAGGATGGGACTGGAATAACCTAGGACAAATGATGTCAGTCTCACAACTGGCCTTTGCAGGCCCTTGGCTTCCTCTATTCACTCCCATGATGCCTCTCTGGGAAGGGGGGAATGTTCTCTGGCTCCTTCTCCTATCAGCTGTCACATGGCCACTTATCTCTGCTGACTTTCTCCTGCTTAAGAAGATGGATTTGCCAGGACTAGAAGTCAAACCATTGCACCATCCAGATCTTACTGACCATGACATAATTATCTCTGACCCATCAGGCAAGTCAAATGACTTTTTATTATGGTACAAATAATTGAGTGCCCACAATCTTTAAAATGTGCTATTTTACAGATAGTCATGGATGAAGAAGAGCCCTCTGTGCTCCAGAGGCAGTGCCCCTTGGGCTTCTGCATTTTTATTCTTGCTATACTTGCCAGCAGGGCAGAAAACAAAATATTAGTGGTTCTATTCTTAATTTAGCTAATTTTAACAGCTCTTGTGCCTACTCGATGCTACAGCTGAAGAATGAACTGGGTTCTACCACCTCCTCCCTCCTTCCTGTTAGGCTCCTGCCTTTTACTAGCTACTCTGCTCTATGCTTTCCCTAGTAATCATTGTGACACTGAAAAACACACTCAAATTCTCTTAAGTATTACTCCTGTATTAGAAAAGCCTTAAAACATTTAGATTAAGATCTTATCTTAATCTGGGACAGTATCTGCATTAATAAATTAGAACTCTATGGGCAATGAGAACTCCGATGTGTTGACCCTTCCCTCTGGTTCTCAAAAAAATTCCCAACTTTAAGTGTTAGTTCTCCACTTCCAAACAACAACCACATCCTATGATGCCTAAAAGGAAATGTAGTATTAATAAGGCTAGGGCTTCTGTTTTCTGTATAGCCAAACACATTAAAAATCTCTCTAAGGATGAAAGATGCCTCTAGACAATCTCATCCCTGGGTTTGCTTTCTTCAGTGTTTCTGCTTTTCAGTTCTTTAAGTCAAAGACACAACCTCTGGATTCATCTTCTGACACCACAGATAACTGAAACCAGGGTAAGCAAGATCTGTGGCTACAAGTGGGGAAAGAGCTGTTTCTACCCATCTGTCCCTAAGAAAGTCACCAACTATCCATCTCTTCTTAGTCACCTCTTGTTCCCTCTGGAGAGCCCCATAGGAAACAGCAAACACAAACAGACCCACACCAGACCCAGCTAATCCGAGACAGGCAGGACTGGGAAGAAGGAGGGAGTTGAGACACCAAAACCTCAGGGTGAAACCTCTAAGAAATAGAGCCCCCGCAGCGGCTTGGACCTCCCCTCCCCCTTGAGCTGGGTACAGAGAGAAGACAAGATGTCTGGTATCTCGGGCTCTGAGTTGAGCATCTGTATAACTCTAGGGAAGAGTCTGGGATAATGATGCAGCCTCTCCTTGTAATCAATAAATGACTTCCTCATCTAAAATGGAAATATGGAACTCCACCACCCGGAGCTTACAGGATAGAGTGGGCTGAGTTAATGTAAGCATCTACCATAGCATATAGAAATACTCACAAAATAATACAAGTTTTAAAACTGGAATGTGCATTTATGCTCACAGGAACGAAGGGGGTAAATCCATGGAGGTCATAAGTTATGACATAATTGATGAAGTATCTCATCATCAGCTATCCCTGCCATCTAGAGGCGTCACTAGCGTAGGCAGCCAACAGGACACAAAGCCTCCACACAATAAATAGCCTGTACTAAACCAGGATCTATACAAAGAAATGTAAAATTCCTATAAACCATCCAGGCAGGAGTGAGCGCATTCTAAAGAGAACCACTGTGACTTCTCTGTGCGTCTCGGTTGCTTGAAACAATGGTCCCCATGAAATCAGAATTTCTCCAGGAGTCTCAAAGTGGGAGAAGTAAAACTCTTAATCCTGGTGCTTGGCAGAGAGGAAACCTTGTCCCTCAGAAAGAAGTATCATGCCTTCTGACAACCTGGCAGCCTGATCACCTTGTAGGAGAGCGGAACTGAGACACCAGTAGATCTGTGATGGATACGCTCGTGTATTTAGAACAACTCAGTTATGAAAACTTCTCACCCTCCATTGAAATGCAAACCTCATGTAAGGACCCTAATAAATCAACTTGAGGGCTTGCTTGGTCTCTCTCATTGTTGTTGTTGTTGTTGTTGTTGTTGTTGTTGTTGTTGTTGTTGTTGTTCTTCTTCTTCTTCTTCTTCTTCTTCTTCTTCTTCTTCTTCTTCTTCTTCTTCTTCTTCTTCTTCTTCTTCTTCTTCTTCTTCTCCTTCTTCTCCTTCTTCTTCCTCTTCCTCTTCCTCTTCCTCTCTCTTCTCCTCCTGCTCCTCCTCCTCCTTTTCCTCCTCCTTTTCCTCCTCCTCTTCCTCCCAGTATGGCTGCACTGAGTAAGTCTCCTTACTCTGCTTAGTGTGTGTATTTAATTGGATTTTTGAGGATTGGTGGCCAAGTCTAGAACAGACCCCAACCCTAACAACACTGATAATGTACTCATTTACAGAGAACAATAGTCTCAGCTAAAATGTTATTATAAGTAGTATTACAAGTAGCATATATCTCCAGCACAGGGAACTGGCAAGACAGTTTTCTCAGCTTGGGGTGCTGGATGGGAAAAGGCTATGTTGGAACAAGAGTTTGGTGTCCAAAAATACCCAAAGGCAAGTGATGAAGGAAGACAGGAATTCAGACCTTAGTTCTGGATTCCAGAAGTCAATGCTGATCTATAATGATTTCTATTTAAACAGTTCTGGTAAGGGCCAGCTCACAGTGCAACACTTCCATTCCCCTTGCATATGCTGTGAATGACAGAAAATGTGAGTTCCATAGTATGGCAGCAGAACACCTGGAGAGGTGTCACATTGTCAGAGGGAAGCTGAGCCCAAACCATTTGACAGGAGGAAAGTCAGAAAGCAGAGGTGACCAAATCTTCTTAGCAGCACCCCACCCCACCCCCTTTTGACAGATGAATTCACTGAGTCTCTAGCAACCACATCTGACCACATGAAATTTAGTGATGAGCTACAAGAACATAGCTTTTGGGAGCCACTGGCTGGCCTCTGTGATGTGAAATTTAAACTAAGGTGCTAGGAGGGATAGGACAGACAACCCTGCTAAGATGAGAAGGGTCACACAGACAGTTGCACAGGTTCAGACCCCATCAGCCTCAACATGAATGGCAAGCCTTGCTGGAAAAAGATTCAGGTTGGCTGAAGGTTCCTCTCCCACGAATCAACTCACTGATTTGCCTGACTTCCTCAACATCTGTTCAGCTCTTGGGATGTGGAAAAAGACATCAGTTTCCCATCACTGACAAAATACCCAAATCAAGGAACTTCTAAAGACAATAGATTGTGGCTCATGACGTGAGAAGTTCCAGTGATTAAGGATCAGTGGCCCCTGTTGTTTTGGACATGTGACATTATAGTGCATATGGGTGGAGACACGTCAGACAAGAAGCCAGGAAGCAAAGGAAGGAGCTACGAACTCAGCCTCTCCCTGAAGGGCACAGCTCAGTGCTGCAAGTTTATCTCAGTAGGCTCTACTCCTAAAGGCTCCCAGCCTTCAATATAAGGGCCTTTTAGAGACAGTTCAGATCCAAACCATTGTATTCATTGCACGCTTCAAAAGGGAGCATTGGGTGCTACCTCGGAGGGACTCCCAGTGCTTCCTTTTGATCCTAAAATTATATTCTAATGAAAGCATCCACCACATTGCCAATTCTCAAGCTAGCAAATAGCAGAACCATCCAGAATGTATTTTTTATTTTACTCTATTGTGTGTGTGGTAGGGTGGGGTACCTGCCTATATATCTGGGCACTACATGCCTGGTGCCATAAAAGGAGATCAGATCCCCTAGAATTGGAGTTGGAGACAGTTGTGAGATGCCATGTTGGTGCTAGGAATTAAACCTGGATCCTTGGAAGAGCAGCCAGATCTCTTAACTGCTGAGCCATCTCTCCAGCTGTGTGGATAGTTTCTTGAAGCATATTTGGTGGATCCGTCTTTGGAGCTTCCTGTTATGCAGGTCCGGGAGGGGGGACAGCCAGCCTACCCTTCTTGTAACAATAACCCCTTTACTCTCTATCTCTATCTCCATCTGTCTCTGTCTGTCTCTGTCTGTCTCTGTCTGTCTCTCTCTCAAACACACACACACACACACACACACACACACACACACATACACACTTTGTGACAGGGATAGACATTTTTTTTTAATGTAGCTCAGATAGGATCTGAATTTGAGGTCCTCTGCCTTCCCTCTGTCTGTCTGTGTGTGTGTGTGTGTGTGTGTGTGTGTGTGTGTGTGTAGATAGCATGTGTGTGCTATGCCTAGCTTCTGATTGTGACTCTCTAATTCCCAGGCAATGCTACTGCTGTAACTGCTGCTATGCCATTGCTGTCTTCTTTAAGAAGAGCCAAGTTAAAACAGTACTTTGCAAACCTTAATGGGCATAAAAACCACCCTGTAGCCTTTTATAGACCAGATCCTAAGTCAGTGGGTCTGGGCAACAGCCTGAGGTTTGTAAATTTTAGCAATATCTCAAGTAATCATAATATCGTTATTTTGACTACCAAGTCATAAAAACCATGTGAGTATGCCTTGGTACTTAGGTCTATATTTTTGTAGAAACACAAAAATAGCAACTATGAACACTTATTTTTTAAAAGTTTGTAACATGATGCTAGAGAGCAAACCCAAGGTTTTGTTTATGCTAGGCAAAGGCTCCACAGGTAAGCAATAGTTAACCCAGCTATGACAATTAAGCTAGTCATGCCCACCTTTATCACTGGGCCTGCTGTATCCCTTCAGGAAGCCACGGGATTCTACAGAGTGATCTGACAGTTGGTTGATACTGTAAGAAGAGACTGACAGTGAGACCTGAGGTGCTATGGGGTGCTCTGGGAACAATTCCAAACCTGTTCAGGCATACCTAAGTATGGGATTCCCGCAGAATGTCCTGTACTGGCACCAGCTTAGAATACAGTTCTAAAATTGGTCTTTCTTCTCTTGGGAAAGTCAGATTCTTTCCCATCGTCTAGTCCAAGGAAGATTGGGGAAAGGGAGGGAGACAAATCTTTCCATAGGCCATTACCTTCTGTGATGGATGACATTCCCCCTTGGGATTTCATTTCAAGCCAGCGTCCCAGTCTTGGCTGGATCCCAGGCTGTCTGGAGCCTGCACTGTGTGTCAGATAGGGAGGGCACTGGGAGCCAACCCTTCTGCTGTGTTTCCAGCACCAGCTCTGGATTTCCAATTGTAATTGTCTCTTTCAGGTTGTGCACCCACTTTTCAGAGATCCTTCTTCCTTCATTCTCTACATGTGCATATATTTACTAGGTTGTGCAATGTGACCCTGACCCCTGATAAAGGAGATGGGAATTGCAAAGATGTACTAAGCACTTGGTCATAAGGAAACATCCAGTAAATGGACACCCTAGTATTTCTGTTTCCTACGGGCCATTTCCTACCAAAATCTTTCTAAATAGGAAGGCTCCCAGGAAATGCCTGTCCCACCTCCCATAAAAGTGTCTGGGGTTGTGGGACATAAATACTTCTAGTGTTGGCATCTAGCTTGCACTGCAATGTTCAACTCATCAGATCACGAGCAGGGATTCATGAGGGGACTTTCTCCAACTTGTCTTAGGTCCCCAACAAGAACAAATGGATCCAGAGAGTTTGAGGTGCAAGAGGAAGCACATTAATGGCCATAACAGCTGAAGAACCCAAACATATCTACAGGAAAAAACCTTGAGACTACTAAAAGCTGTGTGGCTCCTGGCACCACCCTAAGGAAGAAACAGTCACCAAAACCAAGCAGGAGCTAGGGATGCTGTGGCTTCACACCACTGTAGGTTTTTTATTCAGTCTTCAAATTCTATGAAGAGTGGACAGCTGACACACTGAGCTTGGGTCCCCTCTGCCACTCTACAGTACAGACAAAGGTCAATCAATGTAGGCCCTGAGTTTGTAATCCTCTACTTAAGACTGCAGCATGTTGGGCTGAAAGAAACCTTAGCATTTCTGTCACAGAATTTCACTGTTGAGGTCCTCATCCTGTAGGCCATCATCTGTCAAAGCTATGAATGTCCCCAGGTTGGTCTTTGCTTACTTACTGTGTTTTCTCAACTTGTCTGTACTGAACACTTGCTCCCTGCATCTTTATGAAGTACATACTTTGGAAAACACAAGAAATGGGGGACTCTGGGTTTGCAAATACAATGAAAAACACCATCCTGCCCTTCCCAGGAACACCTTCACCTTCATCCACAGTTCTCTGACAGCATCTAGACTTACATGAATGGTGGTCAGAGTCATCCAGGCTCAAGAGTGGTAATCCAGAAACTCCTGCTGGGTCTGGTTTAGGGCTTCATGGAGAAAGTAGATTGAACCCTGTAACAGACCAACCTAACCCAAGGAGTTTATGGCCACTCTCATCTTAGAGGGAAAGCCTTTGTTACCACTGGAGCAAAAGGATTGTATTCACTGAGGGATCCTCAGATTTTTCTGTTCTATTGGCAAGTACAGGAGAAGCATATAGATGCCCCTAGGAAATGATCTATGACTGAAGGAGGACCCAGCTATTACTAACTTTAATTTGCCCAATGATTTGTTCTGAAGAGTCATTTCTGCAATCACTGTTACATTGAAGAAACAATAGATCTGGGTGATTGACATCCTGTAGTAAGAGTCAAAGCTGTTGCAAAGCAGCTTCATGACCAGACCCAGGGCAGTAACCAACCAGACTGAATCCTGCTCCTGATTGCTTGGCTTTGCAAATTCATAGTTCCTCAACGCCACTTCTTTCCTGTAAGGTCTCGGTGTTCTTATGAGTTCCTGAAACACAGGGTTGGGAGACACTTGTCCTTTGTGAGTGTGGCCATACCAAATAAACTCCCCTAATCTATTACTACTATGTGTCCCCTATTGAGTTGGTTGGGGCCAGTGTCAGAGCTTGGTCCACTGGAACCCTCTGAGCTGGGCCTCTGGCTGGGACCCTTATAACCAAAGGCAATGAGAGAATCACTGGCATGCTCTAGAAGGTCCTCCAGTTATCAAGCTATGGCAAGACTTATACAGCAGTTGCGGGAAGGTGTCACCTACTGCTCTCAAGGTTCTTAAAATCTGAGTAATGATGACATTGCTTTATAGCTTACCTTGCACTTAAGTCAACATGAGCTCATTAGGCTCCCAAAATGCATGGGATCAAAGCTCACCATTGCCATCACTTTGTGGAGAGAGGGGCAGGGATGGAAGAACTGGATTAGCAGGCTCAGGAAGTCCAGACTGGCCTCAGACTCACTTGGTATCTGAAGAAGGTTTTCAATTTCTTATCCTCTTGCCTCTGCCTTCCGGATCTTGGTTTGTAAGTGTGAAACATTACATCTAGTTGTCTATGGTGCTGGGGAACAAGCCTGGGGCCTCAAGTATAAGAAACACTCTACTAATTGTGCTACATCTTCAGTCCATCCACTTCACCTCTTCATATATGACATAGGTATGGAGATGTTAAAGAGCTTCTAGCCAGTTCTCTGCTAAGCTTAGGTCATAATTTTAGTCTTCTGATTGAAAGTATAGTGGGGCAAGATATCTCCACTGTAGTCTGCTTTCTTTGCTATCTAGTCTGCTCCAGGTAATGATAAATGCACCCCCTCTAGGAAGTTTGTAGCTTAAACTCCATAGGTTAGGTTGGCTCCATAATGGAAGTCATTAGACTTTCTCAAAGCAAGCAGACTGTACTACACAAACGTGGTCAGTGGAGATGTCTGAAGAAGGTCTTAGTTTGCCTATCACTTTAACTCACAGAATCATCTTTCAGTACTGTGCAGGATGGTAAGGAAGATGGGGTGTTTTCCCTAGAACTCCAACAAGTCTAGACAAACAATGTGGCATTGGGTTAGTATTTTTGCAGCTATCCTGAAAGAGCTTTAATGGGATGGTGTGACAATGAACAGTGGTCCCACTATGTCAAAGTAAGACATCCTAAATGTGTGTCTCACTATGTGCAGTGCCCTCAGCTACCCAATTCCTGAGGACTAATGTAATTTGAAACCCAGCCACACCCCTCCTTTACCATTTCAGATCCTTTTGCCAGACATGTAGTCAGATTATCCTTTGCTCCAAGTATTGACATTGGCCAAAGCCCCAGCAAGCCCTTTATCCCTCAGTAAAACATGCATTTTTTCAGTGATGTGTTCACTGGGTATTTTTGGCTCAACTAAGCCATTTGTGTGGCATCTGTTGCTCTCTTAACCTGTCTCCAAATAAGAAACATAACTGCTTTTGGAGTGGCAAGGTTGCCACCTGAGTTCAGAGAATGGAAAGGTGGTTGGATTTGCAATTGGATTTTTTCAGTGTCAGGAAACACATACAGAAGCCTTAAGCATTTGGGCTATTGAAGAATTACCGCCTGGGGCAAATCCAGGTCACCCCACCACCTTCTGCTTCTGCCTCCTCTGCCCTGCTCAGTTCATAGCAAAAGTAGCCAGTTCATCATTGATGCCCCTGCCTGTTCCCGTCTCATCTCTATGGAAGCCAGTGCTGGAGCTCACTGGAAGTTACAGAGGGCGGAGGAGCTGGACATAGAGTGGGCATCCAGCTAACCTGCTCCACAGGTAATCTTGCCTCAAGATAAAAGAAGCACAGCAGCAACATTCTGGGTTGCCTTTTGCTCCTGTGTGTGTGTGTGTGTGTGTGTGTGTGTGTGTGTTTGTGTCTGTGTGTGTCTATGTCTGTGTATGTCTGTGTCTGTGTGTGTCTGTGTGTGTTTGTGTCTGTGTGTGATATGTGTGTATGTGTGTCTGTGTATGTCTATGTGACTCTATGTGTGTGTGTATGTGTGTGTATGTGTGTTTGTGTATGCATCTACGTGTGTGTATGTGTGTATGTGTGTCTGTGTGTGTGTCTATGTGTGTGTGTCTGTGTATGTGTGTCTGTGTGTGTCTGTGTGTGTGTCTATGTGTGTGTGTCTGTGTATGTGTCTCTGTGTGTGTCTGTGTGTGTGTCTGTGTGTGTGTTTGTGTCTGCGTGTGTCTGTGTCTGCGTGTGTCTGTGTCTGTGTTTGTGTATGTCTGTGTCTGTGTGTGTCTGTGTGTGTTTGTGTCTGTGTGTGATATGTGTGTATGTGTGTCTGTGTATGCATCTACGTGTGTGTATGTGTGTCTGTGTGTGTGTCTATGTGTGTGTCTGTGTGTATGTGTCTCTGTGTGTGTGTCTGTGTGTGTGTCTGTGTGTATCTGTGTGTGCCTGTGTGTGTCTTTGTGTGTGTATCTATGTGTGTGATATGTGTGTCTGTGTGTCTGTGTGTGTCTGTGTGTATATGTCTATGTCTGTGTGTGTATCTTTGTGTGTCTGTGTGTGTCTGTGTGTGTCTATGTGTGTGATATGTGTGTATGTGTGTCTGTGTATCTGTGTATGTCTATGTGAGTCTGCGTATTTCTATGTGAATCTGTGAGTATGTATGTGTATCTGTGTGTCTCTGTATGTGTCTGTGTGTATGTCTGTGTGTGTGTCTGTGTGTGTGTCTGTGTGTGTTTCTCTGTGTGTGTGTTTCTATGTGTGTGTGTGTGTGTGTGTGTGTTTCTGTTTCTGTGTGGGTTTCTCTCTCTCTTTCTCTCTCTCTCTCTCTCTCTCTCTCTCTCTCTCTCTCTCTCTCTGTGTGTGTGTGTGTGTGTGTGTGTGTGTGTGTGTGTGTGTGTGTGTGTTATGTGCTGGGTAGGGTGATTCAGAACTTTTGATCGTCCCCAGTGCTAGTATTATAGTCATGCACCACTGTGGCCTGCCAGCCCCATTTTTAAAGGTGATTGTGATAATCCTTCAATGGGAATCAGAGAAAATCTCTGTAGGCCTCACCCTTCTTGTTCCCCAAATAAAGTCCCCCAGAAGTATACTCTATGGACTGTGCATACGTGAGGGAGGAACACAAGATGACTCAAAACTCCACCCCCACCCTGACCCTGTCCACAGGGATGCTACCTGGGAGTGTATGAATGCCATAAAAGGCTCTCAGAAGAGAGCCCCACCAAAGGTGCTCCCCCAACAGTCTTCCCTCTGGGAACTGCTGCCATCTACTGGACACTAGGCAGCTTTTCTTCTGTCCCTTTGTCCCTAGACTCCTGAAGGGGAGAGAAGGGAGCCACATGGCTCCCATGTGGCCCTAAGATGTCTTATGATCCTGTAGAACTACCAAGGCTTACTGTCACCCCTTCAGGGAAGCCAGGGCTATCCTCACAGGCCTTGCATCTTGCATGGCCTGCCAGTCTCGGATCAGTCTCTGCCTCATCCTCTCTCCCTCTTTCTTCTGCTATCTCCTACCCTCCTCCAACCCCTCTGCCTTCTCTCTCTCTCTTTTCATTTTCCTTTCACCTTCCACTTCCTCTTCCATCTCCCACCCCTTCCCCACTTGGGTGATTACCCATGCTAATTAGGCACACCTCTGACAGTAGAAGCCCCCCATTACCTGCCTGCCCAATCATAAGACACATGACGGCAACAGTCGGCTTTCTAAGTGGGTCACCGCTGCCAGAACGCCTCAATGTCCTATCTCTGATGCCTCCTCGGGCAAGCGCCAGCACGTCTTTCTCTAGCTCTTTCTCTCTGCTCCAATGAGCAGCCCAGGGTCAATCAGAACAAGCTGGCATGCAAAGTTGTGACTGGGCTAAGAGCAAACTGAGATGACATGAGACAGAGCAAAGACTGAATCAGAGGAAAGAGCTAGGGGCCAGACTCGGAACCCAGAGATGACCTCACCTTCAGCTCCATCTCTGTGGTGTTGGTGGAAGAAACAGAAAACATAACTCTCATCTGGAAGGAGTTGATACATAACTTGGGTGGTCCTGAGTGTCCCTGGAAGTGGTGACATAAAGTTTTATAGTTACAGAACAAAAGGTCACAGATCAAGATATTTACCAAATACATTCAGGTTGGTAGGTTTCAACAAACAGGAAAAACTCTGATGGGTTGTGGATGTTGTCCTAGTTGGGGTTTTTATAGCTGTAAATGGCATCATGACCATGGTAATTATTATAAAGGAAAATATTGAGTTGGTGGGGTTTACAGTTCAGAGGTATTATCATGATTGTTCTAGAGAGTTCTACATCTTGATCTGCAGGTCAGGGAAGGGGACTGTCCCACTAGGTGTGGCTTGAGCATGTATGATACCCACACAGTGACACACTTCCCCCAATAAGACCATACCTACGCCAACAATACCATATTTCATAATAGTGTCACTCACTGTGGGCTACTGATTCAAGCACATGGGTCTATGGGGGCCATCCTTATTCAAACTACCACAGATGTTTTGATGGTGTTCTCAGCTTTTGAGGTACTGAATGCCTCAGGAATATCCCAAGGAAATCATCCAACAGTCAAAACTTTGCTAGGAATAGAAGCAGTAAACATTATTAATGGGGCTAAAGATAGCCCAAGATCATTTTGGCTCTCCATTTTCAATATCCCAACTCTGTATAATAACAGTTATAATCAGTTATTTAATCAACTTGTGGAATACTCAATTGCAGGTGTGGATTTGGGGTTGGGAGAAGTTCAGTTTATACACTATTTAACTTTCTGGGACAGGAAATGAGAGGCTTGAGTTGAAAAACTTCTAAGTCCTAGCCAGATCTGCAATATCAGAAAGCATCGAGCAACATGGACAGGCTGACGTCCCCTTGCACATCAGCCTCACTTTGTGAGATGCAGGGGACACCTCTGGCCCAACACCCAGAAGAACACATGGAAGCCAGGCCTTCCAAAGCCCAAAGGTTGAGCATGGTGAGAACCACTGAGGTACTTCTAACTCCATCCTTCCAGTGGGTTTATGACTTCCATTCTCATTCCTGGTTCACAAGCAAAAAAGGCTAAGTCAGTTAGTTGAGGCATCAGCATCCTAAGTGGGGGCAATGACTATTCGTAAATGGCAGTCCCCATGACTCCAAACTCCATGCCCATACCTGGATGGCGGGGCACCCAAAAGTACCCCCTAGAAAGACCACAACACTGTGCAGGCATGAGAGTTTCACACTTCCTGTTCAACTACCCTGTTTGCAGTCATTTTGTTTACACACGGGGGAATCCAGGAAAACCCCCATTGATGAGAAGTTGGTTCACCTATAGGAAGTTGGTTCACCTATAGGAAGTTGGTTCACCTATAGGAAGTTGGTTCACCTATAGGAAGTTGGCCCACCTATAGCTATTCACTCATAGAGGACAAGGCTTGACTAGAACTATAGTCCAATGAGCTGGGTTTGCACTGCTAGGCATAGTAAAGAAGCAGCAGCAAGCATCCTTTCTCCCTTCTCTCTCCTTCCACTTCCAGCCCAGTGTTCTTCCCAAACCAACCTCTCAATGGCCTTATTCATCTGAGTCAAAGCAATTCTTCTCTGGGACTTAGGGAGCCCCTCCCACCTACTCCACCTTCAACTCCCTGGCCTCCTATTAGGCCTCTGTGTCTGAGAGGTAGTCTCTGGTCAAGTAGTCTAGAGCCCCTAGGTCTCTGGCTTCAATTTGAGAGTATTAGTAACTTCTTGGTTGCTGTGGCAAAGCAGGTGACAGCCTAAAGAAGGTTGTGTGGTGGCTCACAGTGTAGATGAGATTGTCTATCATTGAAGGAGTGGGGTAGAGGAAGTGTGTGGCCAGAAGGCTGGGCCAGAAGCAGAGAATGCTAACTGAGCATTGGAGTCTGCAATCCTCTTCCAGACACATGCTCTGACCCACTTTGCTAGCCAAGGTCTACGCCATTGAAGTGCCCATAGCCTCCAAACTGGCATTGCCAGCTGGAGACCAAGTGTTCAAACATATGAGCCTGTGAGGATGTTTTGCACTGAAACTATAGTTAATAATTCATAATCATTTGCTCTGATGAAACAAGGAAAGGCACAAGAAGAAAGCCTTACAGTTTTAAAATATGTGTATCAACTGGGTAGATAACAGGGAATGTTGTGTCAAACAATAGCCATTAGACTTGCCATCTATTAACAATATGCATACACATGGACGATCTTGGGAATTCAGTAAATGCAGTATAAAGTATGAGCTCTTTATCCCCAGTGGCTCTAAGGATATAAATAATAATCAAATCTCCAGTCCTCCTGGCTCTAGCATCGCCCAGCCCTTGGCCTCTTGCCATAACTATGTCTCCTTTCACTTGTAGGAAGGAGGACTCTCCTCAAGAGGTAGGTAGCTGGAATTTCCCCAAGACCCACCTCTCCCATCACACCTCTGTCCCCCTGAGATACAGCTTCCAAAAACAGAAATGGGCGGCCAGAAAAACTCACGCATCACGTCAGCGAAGAGATGAAGGATGCCACCGCCACCTTCTCTCCTCACCCCTGCCCCTGTCGGCTGATGTCTGAGCATCACCGCCAAGACAGCTGCCTCTTGAGAACCATTACCCCACACCTGCCTCCTCGGGGCCTGAGTGGTTCTGCCTCCTCAGCTCCCTCCCTAGAGACGTGCAGAGATGATACATGGCAACGAGAGCAGGAAGGAGGAGGAGAGAGCTGCCAGACGGTTTGTGAAGCCCTCAGACAGGGAGCGCTTAGCCGCACCCTCCAGCTCTCCCTGAGATAAGAGCCTCCACACTCTTTGGGAAGCAGGAACTTAGAGTCACTAAGGTGAATAGTTGCTTGAGGAAGTCACAGAGGGAGAATCGAAGCCCAGAATGTCCTCCCTATAAAGTGGTGTGATGTCATCCTTAGTGACGAGGGCATGCAGTATTTAGAGTTCGTCTTTGGAAACCCTTGTCGATTTGGGCTTTTGAACACATTTTAATCTCGTATCATCTTTGTTTATTGGGAGGGTTGTGTCTCCATATTTTATACAAAGAAAACTGAAGCTAGATATGGGGTTTAATTTATTTTAAACACATGCGCGCGCACACACACACACACACACACACACACACACACACACACACACACGATACTTCTTGACTTTCAGCCTCATCATAGTTGCTTTCTCTAGAGTGTCAGACTAGAGTTTCCAAACAGGTTCCTCCTTCTCACCTGCATTCTTTGAGCCTGAGTATCCAACATCCAATTCATTTTACTCAAAAGTTCTCTGAAACAGTCAGAAATCAAACACCTGAAACTCAGCCCTCACTGTCCTTTGTCAAAAGAGCTAATGGCAGCTTTGACCATGATGTCCTTTATATAAATCACCGGCAACTTCTGTTGAGAATCTCTACCTGACACCCTAGTCCTTGACAACCCTCTGTTGCAGTCACTGCAGAGCTCCTCTTCTGGAAGGGAGGAGCTTCCGTGCACATTTTGATGATGAATTAGCTTTTAATCTTTGCAGTGCGGGGCGATGGAACTTCCACACTTGGTAATCACTGCACTGCCGTGATACGGTCATAGCCAGGTAGGAATTTTCATCAGCACTCTTAAGATAAGGAAACACGCTTCCAGAAGGTCCTCAGCCTGTTCGGGTTGCCAGCTTCTCCTGCCATCAGGGATTCAGAATCAGGTCCAGGATATTCCTGTGACTAAGCCTTTGGCAGACTCTCTCTGCAACGGTTTCTAGGCCTATAATGTCAATGTGATTATGTCTAAATTTTATGTTTTCAACGGTGATTTATGACCTACTTCTGTGAAAGACATTATCTCCCTAGGTAACACAACGCAAACAAAGATGCTTAAGCTGTGAGGCTAAGCTTGTGGCTCATGGAGGTCATGAGATTTTCACTTATGTACCCACAACACAGGTATGCATTTAAAATATCACATGAGGCAGGTGATGGAGATGTCTCTCATGGGTGGGGAAACTGACTTGTGTACAAACAAATACAGGCCAGTTTCAGTAGAGAAAAGTACTTTGGCTGACAAGGGCTGCTTACACAGCCATAGAGAAAATGTAAAGAATGTTTCCCTCACCCCTACACTTACCCCCAATCCCCAGGATGCTTTCTCATGATGTGCACAGGTGATACTGGTGGACCATTGCAGCTAGGTGCCTTTCAACTCAACAGAGCAGACAGAAAACTATTGTCACAAATATTTTTCACCACAACACTTTTGGGGTCCCTTTTGTAATGAGCAGTGTTTTTTCTGAGGTATAAAAAGTGTCACCTTCGTCAAGCTTCACTAACAACTTCCTGAGCTGGGTGCACGCTCAAAAGGGAAACACACTACCCCCAAGTTCATGAGACCCACATATGATCGCAGCCATCACACAAGAAATCCCCGTTTATTGCCTGCCAGCTTGACACTAAAATTTAAATTTCCCTAACATGGAGAACAGTCAGAGGACATCTGGTTGTTCAGAGGGTGGTAACAATTGGCCAGAGGAAAGGAGCCCTTTGAAGAAGATAAAAAAAATCTATATTTGAACAACATGGCTTCAGATAATTTTGACAATTAGAGTCCTCTGGGAAGAGGAATATGAACTGGGGGGCGGAGGGTTGTATCCATCAGATTGGTCTATAGGCATGTCTGGGCAACATGTTTTTGATGAATGATTGACATGCAAGGGTGCAGCTCACTGTGCATGGTACCACCTTGGAGCAGCTGGTCCTGGGCTGTATAAGAAATGAGTCTAAGTGGAGCATAGAGAGACAGCCAGTGTGCTTATAGTAAGCAAGCCGTGGTTTCTGCTTCAGGTCCTACCTTGAGTTACCATTCTGGATCCTCACAATGATGGACCGTAACTTGTAAGCCAAATAAACCCGTGTTTCCCCTAGGTTGCTCATGGTCACGGTATATGTGACAGCATCAGAAACCAAACTGGGACACAGCCATTATCTTGTACATTCCAAGTCATCATGTCAAAGGGGGAGAGAGCTCTAAAGAGCCTTGCCTTGGTAATTAATTATATGTGCTTGCTTAGAAATGCTACATATCATTCTGTTTCCAATTTGCTGGACTGACCTGGTGTGGCCCCTGCACGCCAGGAATGATGCAGAAAGATCAATCGTCCTCAGAAGGTACAGAGGGTCAAAAACACAACAGGAATCACTGCTTCCAACCGTTAGCTGAGGAGTGAGATTATCAGGACACACAGGCTATCTGATGTTCACATTTCTGGACATTGTTTCTTCCTCTAAGTGCATGGTTGGATTGTGATTTTTTTTTTCTTCCATGAAGAACTTTACCGAATGAAATTAGTTTACTTTCTGAGTCACTAATTCCTGGGAACTCAGATAGACTGGGGTGAAAGAATCCAGAGACCTCCTTCAGAAGAAAGAATCCAGAAACCTACTTCAGAAGAAAGAATCCAGAGGCCTCCTTTGGAAGCCTTCAACATCAAGGTTCTTCAGGGATGACAGAAAAGCCCAGCCCTTTTCCTCCCTAATAAATACACTCTACCCAATGTTAAGCACTTTATATTTGTGCTAGGTGAGGTGACACAGGTCTGTAATTTCAGAATTTGGGGATAATTAGGAAAGTTATTAGGAGTTTGGAGGAAACATAGGCTACATAGTGAGACTCTGCTTCTCAAAAATTAAAACAAAACATAAGCAAAAACTTACAGTGAAGACCCTAAGTGTGTGACACTCCCCTATAAGAGTATGTAGTGGATTAATGCCAGCCTACAAGACAGCACCAGGGTCCCTAGGATTGTTGCCCCTTTATCACTGAAGGTGCACCAGGTACACAGGCCTTTCCAAATAGGCCAGTGAAACCCCCAACTTCATGCAATCTTTATCTCTTCATCCTGCTCCAAATATGATAACCTAGCAAAGGTTCTGTCTCCGTTTGAGGTCTGTGATTGATACCTGTTTATAGAAGACCTGATATGGTTGACCTTCTGTTGAAGAACATTCTCTGACCACAGAGGATTTGACTCTGAGTTCTGATACTAAGAAAAATAAGCCTTCAGGATATCCTGCAGGGCTCAGCTCCTCACAAGTCGTCTCCTCGGACATGGAGATAAACAGTCATCCAAAGGGCTATGCATTCTCCTGCCTCTATTCTTCCATCCAAGTCTCCTGTGGCTAGACAGACTTAGCTCAAGGAGCTCCCAACAGGAGTGGCTACAGAACAGCTAGCAGAATATGACCTCATCACACGGATCTTGTCGTGTGAGACACATATCTCTCACCTGTTCACCACTGACATCCCAGCACACATTTCTTCAGTGTCTTTTCATAGGGTCAGTTTTCAAAGCTTTATAGAATCATGTGACCCACATCTTTCTCTCATACTGGGCTGAGCTATAAAAAGTCAGAGGCTATGTGGTCTTTTCCAGCAAAGAGCGGCATTCAATAAATACTCACTGAACAGATGAACTCCTCCCTATTGTGACATGGAAGGAGAGGCGGATCTTAGGATTCAGATTAGCTCAGTCTCAGCTCCATGGGCAGATTGCTTAGAATTTAATGCTTGCTTTGCAGCTTCCTTCCTATGAGGCCTTAGACAACTCCCCCCCCCCCTCTCTCTCTCCCTGTCTCTCTCTCTCCCTGTCTCTCTCTCCCTGTCTCTCTCTCTCTCTCTCTCTCTGTCTCTCTCTTTCTCCCCTCCTCCTTCGCTCCCTCCCTCCCTCTCCCTCCCTCTCCTCGTCCTCCTTTTCTAGTAGTACTGCTACCCATGGGTGTCCTGAGGAGTCAACTAGGTCATATATGAAACACTTAAATTAATCTCTGGCAGATATAAGTGATTTATAAAAATGTTCTAACTATGGTTGCTTATAGATGGTGGGTGCATTGTGATCTGATATCAGAGCAGACTAGAAACAACTCAAAGAGGAAGGACTTGTTTTGGCTCACAGTTTGGGGAATACAGTCAGTCATGATAGAGAAAGCATGGCGGTGGAAGTGGCTCTTGGTCTGGTGGCAGGAGCATGAATTTGCTCATCTGGGAAAAATAGGAAAAGAAAGGAAGGAAGGAGAATACCAGGACTTGGTGCTCAGCTAAGGTTTGGCCCTTTTGGTCCAAGACTCCAATGCATGAGATGGTACCATCCACATTAGGGTCAGTCTGTCTTCTTCAGTTAGTCTCATCTGTAACCACTCTCAAAGACATATGGAAAGATGAGCTTCACCAATGCTAATGCCGGGAATGTTCATTAGTCTACTTAGGCTGGAAATCCAGTGACAATTAAGTGTGGGGAACTGAAGCAGCAAGCTCTGATTCTGTCCTTTGCACGGTACAAAGAAAGAGGTTACACTAACCCAGAGTGGCAGATTTGAAAGTTAAGATTTAAAAATTAAATAAAAAGAAGATGCTTCAAGTAGAATTGTCAAAAGAAAGCACTGGCTATATTTAAAGGCAGGACAGCACAATTACCAAAAATGACATTGAGATTGTTAAAAGAATATGGATAGAAGACTAAAAGAAAATCATACAGGTATAGGACTAGAAAAAAATACCAGTAGCGACTTGTTGCATGCCCTATTTTTCTGAATTTCAACATTGCCTCCCAATTAAAACATGTCCTAATGGGGAAAGGGAGGTTGGGAGCCTCCTTCAGGTGATAAACATGAGATGAATAGCAGCTCACCAATGGAGAAGACTAGAAGCTTGGAAGATTCTTAAGAATTCTTATAAGAGAGCAAATATCTGCTTAGCTGCAGCTGACCAGCCCAATGCAGGAAGAAAGGTTGTCAGGGCTGTGAAGCTGCCTGCAAGCTGCATACAGAGCTTCAGGGTTGCAGACTTAAGAAAGTGCTGTCCCTGTTGGGGTGGGCTCTGCATGATTTAGCTACTTTTGCATCATCTCTTCTCCTCATGTGTAACCACTCATGCAGACTCCTATTAGTAACCCCAATAAAACATTCATTGATTCCCCAAATTGAACACTGGTATTATGACCACTTTTGTCTGTCTTGGGCCTCCTTTCTGGGGTAAATAGGTATGTAATTATGTTGAGTCTCCCCAGGAAAAGTCTGTCTCTCTCTCTCTCTCTCTCTCTCTCTCTCTCTCTCTCTCTCTCTCTCTCTCTCTCTCTCTCTCTCTCTCTTTAGGTTTGAGTGGGGAAATGGCCCACTGTCTCCAGACTGTGAAGGTCACAGGACCAACTACCTCCTTTCTCGTGCCTTCCCTACCATGAAAGACTTCATCTTTGAACTGTGAGTCTAAGTAAATCTTAATTTCATTAAGTTGGTTTTTGTCACAGTATTTCATCATAACAATAGAAAAGTAATGAATACTGGCTGGTAAGGGCGTTAGAACAAAAACACCTAGGCTTGTACCCCAGGATATCATCTTAGAATATCATCCCAGGAAATTAATCCTTTCCATTGAACTTAGTCATGTTGTCAAATCATCCTGGGCTCCAGCTTCTTTATCTATAACGTAAGAATGAAGTAGGACCAATCTTCCTGAGGGCAACAGTATCCTTGAGGTACCTCAAAGATTACCTACAAGAATATTAAACATTAATTCTGCATTTTTCAAGAATGATCCTGGGGTGTCTCGATGCCACCCCATCATTAGAGATTGGTATGAATGCCACTGTATAGGTTCATGGGAGAGTCTGCAAAGGCAGGGGCTGTGTAGTTGTGAATGTGTAGGTGTTATGCCTCAATGAACACATCATGAGTTTGTAACACAGAATATATCTCTAGTCAATATATCTGTGACTTCATTTGTTTTTCAAGGAGAGATGAAGTAGGAGGTTCTGGTTTCTTTGAAGACTTAGTTGTATCATGTGATGTTTTCCTAAAAGCTGTCTTATGAGAGGATGTTTTGCTGAGGCAGGCACTTGAGAGGTCATGTGATGTTTAGAAAGAGTATAAGTAGAACCCAGCAGACAATGAACAATGCTCTTGCATTGGTTCACTTTGCAGTGCTTTGCTGGTCTTCACTGGTCTTCACTTGTAATGACCTCATAGAAAGAAACTCGCCAAAGAACTTTTTATGGTATTCCAGCTGCTTCTTGCCACTTTTACAGACTTGTGACAATTCAGTGAGGCCTCATGGTTTTTTTTCCTGAATCTAGGCACTGTTGCTGATTTGTGTTTGGTGTCTGCTGATCAGACTGAATTACCACTGTTGATTCGTGTTTGATGTTTTAGACTGGACTGCTGATATCCTGACAAGGAAGATTGGAATTACCCCCAAAGAACTACTTCTAGACAGGTGCATATCCTCTTGTCCTATTAAAGTAGGTTTTGAAAAATCTAAGCCTATAGAGAGGTAATCTCAGTAAGAGCTTACATAAAATTACAGGAATTAGTCCATGATTTGAATTTATAGATAATGCCATTGAAGAAATCCCCTTCAAATATGTCAGTGCTACTGTAACAAGCTAGCGTGGAGCTAGCGCTCAGCAACCAGATGGACCAGATGGCCTTTTCTCAGACTTCCTTTGCTTTTCCAGAATGTAAAGTCTAAACTAAATGGGTACCTTAGTCACAGGGATGATTTTCTTGTCCAGCTTAAAAATGTAAGAATCAGTTTATAAACTGGGCAGTGGTGGCACATGCCTTTGATGCCAGCAGATCTCTGAGTTTGAGGCCACCCTGGTCTACAGAGCAAGTCCCCAGATAGCCAAGACTACAGAGAAACACTGTTTCAGAAAAAAAGATTCAGTTTCTGCTAATGGTGACAGAGTTTCAACTAGCAATTCAGACTCCCTGGTGTACTAAAACAAGTTTGAGAGGTGGTCTAGAAACTCAGCTTCTTTAAGGAGTACCCGGGTGATTCTTAGATGGAAACTTGAGAACACATGGCTTTGAGACAACGTCCAAATCAGTCTGTATCGACTCAGTAGCTTTCTGATGATAAGAACATCTAAGCCTTATTAGCAAACCAACTGGGCAGAGTTTCCATTGGTTAAGGATCTCTCAGGTGCAGAAAGAGTGGGAATCTCTGGTCACTCAATACCATTATGGTTCCAATACCCATTTATCACATTCACAGACGCATAGGGTTGTCACCCCAGCTTGGGGTACTTGTAACAATGTAGTCTGCTCTTTAGCCATTGTCTCTTGCTCAGTGACCCAACCTTTCACACAAGCCTTGATTCCTTTGTAGAGTATGATAACCAGTTGCTGCTATTACCAAACACTGGAGTAATTAAACTAAAAAGAGAAAATATTTATTTGGGGTCATCATGATGGCGTACCCAGTCTAAGATTGAATGGCTCCATTGACATGTGCTTCTCACCAGGGTGTCCCCTCATGCCAGAAGCATATGACAAAGCAAACCGCTGAGGAAATAAAGAGATAGGTAGAGAAAGAAGTCTCATGCTTTCCTTGAGGTTGAGCCTTCAGTGGTCAAAGAATCTCCAACTAAACTCTACCTCTGAAAGTTCCATCTCCTCTCAGCTGGGCCATCATAGGACCACACATTTAATTCACAGATCAAAGGGGGACACTTACCCGAACAGAATTAGAATATGGAAGGGGGATGTAAAGTATCTGTACTTCCACAAGTGAGTGATTCTCCAGAAAAAAAAATATATGAACACACGACTATGAAATGTTTGACTTCAGCTCCCACATCCTGACAGGCTTGACTTTAAAAATTTCCCCAAAGAGACAAGTTTATTGGGAGGTGTTGATCGTGAGGGCTGTGGTCTCATAATTAGATTCAAAGCTTGCTGGACTATTGGAAAGGAGTGAGCCTACTTGGGGAATCCAGGTCACTAAGGGTGTGTCTTTAATAGAGCTTTTATTCCTGCCCCCCCTTTCTTTCCTGGACTCTGTCAGCTAAATAGCTTGCCTCAGGTGATCATGCCCCTGTGTTGTATTGATTAACAGAAGGCCTCAATCTCTGGGCCAAACAGCCATGGTCTGAAACTTCTGAAAGAAGAACCTAAGCCCCTTCCACTCCCTCATTCCCCTCCTGGGAGTGATTTTATCATGAAGTGTTTTATCTCAGTGGTGGAAATCTGACACCCATCTTGAACAAGAAGCAGCATCTTCCCATCTCTCCCAACTGGGAAAAGGGAAATAAAAGATGGTCTGAACTGTCCAAGTTGCTTCCATAATTATCAGGAGTATTTGCTAAATGATCACTGCTTTTTCAGCTGAGAAGATATACCTACTCCATCGTGCAGTGGCTGGCAAGCCCAGCTAGCTTGGTTGGAAGTGGTGAGAGTTGGCCTCAAGGAGACATGACATGGGCCTTGTGGGAGCAGAGCAGGGCACCTAAGAAAAGCTATGCTGGGGTTAACAGCAGCGGTGCTGAGGTACACACCTCATCACAAGGATAGAAAATGGTACTCGGATAGAGCAGCTGTTTGGTTAGCCACAGCCTCCTTTGTCTGCTCCTCTCTGAACCTTGCCATGGCTTCTGCCTCAGACAGCCTCGGGCTACTGCTACCAAGTTCCCTAAAATGCTGCTTTGATCAGGTCAGTTTACCATAGCCTACCAGATGGTAATCCTGAGTGTGGCAGCTGGTCCAAGTTCCTAACCATGCTGTACAAAGCCCACCCTGTGTCTCCAAGTGTGGCAATTCCCTCAGCCCCTTTTAACTGTCATAAACCTTTGGGACAAACAATAGCAATAGGGACCATCAGTGTTTCCTGTATCCTTACCTCTAGGCTTTTGCTGCTATGACCTCCCCTGGGAGGCCCTGGGCTCTGACTTGGCCCTCCCTCTACCAGTGCAAGTCTGAGGTGGCCTTCGGGCCTCTGCGTTACCACTGCTCTAACCTGGCAGATTCCAATTCCCAGCCTCCATGTTCAGGTCTTACAGAACACCAGCAGACAGACATACACAGTGTGTAGGTGTAAGAGTATGAGTTCTAATGCAGCACAATCTATGTGGAAGTGGGGCTTAGGGGACACCACCACAGCCTTTGGCTTTCTTTGATTCTACAGAACGGCCGCATTATCTTGGTGACTGAGGGTAACGGTAAGGTGTATGAGAGATCTGGGCCGTACATGGTGCACAATAGATGCTCAGCAAGTGGTGCCCCACAGTAGCAACAAACTCCAGAACTTTGGTGGAACAGTAGCATCTCAAAAACGGCTTGAAGCCTTCGTTGTATTTACCCCTGTGCCTGCCACTGTACTTAGCTCTCTGCTGGCTTCTTAGCAGTGTTCAGGAGGAGGTGGTTTCTGAGATCTCTAGGTATGTGTGCTGCAAGATCTCTGGGCGTTGTTGTTGTTGTTGTTTTAGGTGATTAAACAGAGGTGCTGGGAACTGAGACCAGCTCAGCTCTCATCTGACCAGCCGATTCCGCAGGGCTTAAGGACATACCACAGCACACATCTCATATCACAGCCTTCGCATTGTCAACGCATGCCCCCCAGGGAAAGTCTCTGAGGATGACAGGCTTAAATTTAACCCCGCCCAACTCTTCTGAGCTGCCTGGGTAGCCCACACAGCTTGCTAAAGGAAACTCTTGGTTGTCAAAGCATAACTCTGGCTTTCCTTGGTGGGGTGTGTCAGCCAACATCTCTTGTTGAACAGAAAAAGCTCCAGAGATCTCAGTGCTGATTGATTTGTGATTAGTGAATGGCACATGGGCCCAAGGGACTGATGTCAGTGGCAATTCCAAGTCACTCCTGTTGCAAAGCCCTGGACAATTGTGAAGTCAGCAATTCCCTTCTACAAATCATGCTCCGTATTTTAAAACATACAAACAGAAGGGTTATGCGTCGTTTTGTCTTCCATATCCCAGTAACAAATCCTCCTGTGCACTCAAAGCTATTTCTGCCCCTCCCTCCCTCCCCTGCTTTCTTCCTCCCTTCCTTCCTCTCTTATCTCTTAGATCTACAACCTCAATGCATCCTTTATCCCACCCATATGTCTGGCTCACAGTTGTGACTGGTTCGGGCTATTAGTGGGTCCAGTTGAGCCAAATTTGATGGCAGGGCTTTGACAGCAGCTTC
Source organism: Micromys minutus (assembly GCF_963924665.1). NCBI lineage: Eukaryota > Metazoa > Chordata > Mammalia > Rodentia > Muridae > Micromys > Micromys minutus. Next base: position 20,329,874 of record NC_137972.1, on the reverse strand, counting down.
TAGGCTTCTTCCCGGAGTTTTATGTTGTACTCATAACAACTCACTTTTGCAGAAGATTTCCCACCTGACAAACAGTTGGGTGGTTTCTTCTCTTATTCAGCTGTTTTATTTTCTAGTATTGAAGGTGAACCCAGAACTTTCTTCACTCTGGGTTGGTGTCTCTAGCACTGGTCACATTTATTAATGGAGGCATTTTTTTTTTTTTTTTGTATGATGCAGGAGCAGAGGCAAGAACCATGGAGGGATACTGCTTACTAGCTTGCTCCCAGGTTCGTGTTCAGCTACCCTTATTTGGCAAAGGCCCCTCTGCGATCAAGAGGATGCCCATAGACATACCCACAGGCCAGTCTGATGAAGAGACTTCCTCAGTTGAAGCTCCAGCTTCCCAAGTGTGTCTGGTTGACAACCAAGATCATCTATTACATACAGTGTCCTCCTTTGCCTCTTTTGCCAGTTGTCTTCCACTCCTAATGCCTGAATCACAACCCTCCGTTTCCCCCACATCCTGGACACAGCATGCTCTGAAGCTGATGCATGGGGCCTCCACATTCTACCCCACCCCCATCCCCAGCACTTCATCTGTGCCACCATTAGGCAGCCTAGTGCCAAGACTGGCTTCCTCTACCCCAAAGCTGAAACTCACATTTCCTAGAGTGTTTGCTTATTGATTAAACTAATTCACACCAGAGTGTGAATAAGTATTAGCCCTCTAATGTGCAATAGGAACTGGACATTTGTGTCAGCCCCAAGGCCTGGTTATGAATCTGCTCCCTAAAGAGAATCCTCATTTTGAGCAATGGTAATTTTTCCAACATAACTGTAGATATGGCATACTCCAAAATAACCCCATTAGACATTCATTTACCTCTTCTCCAAATATACATGTCCGTGCATCCGATGTTCAAGCTCTACTGAGTTTGTAGCCAGCCTTCATTCATGTCACACAAGACTCACAAATGCACTGTTTCCACTGTGGAGACATTATTCCTTTGTTTCTGTCCAGACTCCCTCATCTCTGAAACACCTGGTCATCATACTTCCCCTCTGCTACCCACAGCCGGAAGGTGCCCCAGTCTGCACCAGAGACCAGAGATATTTAATTTCCTTGATTAAATAATAAGCTTATTATTAAGTAGACTTAGTCTTCAAGCCAGGCTCCTCCTAGAGAACAGCCCATGTCAAAGCTTCAGAGCAGGAAGGGCTCTGTCTAACTCAAGGATGTTCCTTCACAGACTCTGTCCCAGTGGCCACCAGCTGTTCCTATCTGAAATCTATTTCCTACATGCAAAGCCACCCAGATAAACACCCCTGCTCTGGCTTAACCAGTGGGGGATGATAAGGTCTGTGTCAAACAAGAATCAACTCAAAGAGGAGTGTTGTGGGGCTGGAGAAGTGGCTCAGATGTTAAAACTGATAGCTCTTCCAAGAAACCTAAGTTCATTTCCCAGCACCCACATAGCAGCCCATAACCTGTTATGGCTAGCTTTAACACTGCACAGCCAACATGCTAGAGAACTCACAGTGGTTGTGTTCGCCTGCACAAAACCTGTACAAGATAGAGCCTGTGGACATTCCAGCATGGATTAGGGCAAGATAATAAAACCTTGAAGAGATATTGCCTGTCAAAGGGTACAGGGGAAAGATAAGTCATTTTATTTAATGATATAGCCACACATGGTGTTTGTGTATGTGTGTGCATGCATGTGTGTGTGTGTGTGTGTGTGTGTGTGTGTGTGTGTGTGTGTGTGTAGCTGGCATATGGTGCTCAGGTTGCTATCACACACACACACACACACACACACACACACACCAATGAGGGAAGCATAGAACTCTGAGGCTTCTCAGTTATGCTGGCTGGTACAGTTTTATCTTGAATGTTACATTCTTTTACTGACTGATATGTCATAAAGCCTTAAGCTGAGCCTGGATTGAGGTTGAAGGAAAGGATTAATGCCACAGAAGGCTCCCTAACATTCTATTTATACTGAAATCCAGCACAGCAGCTGGCATAGGAGAGCTTAGAACAGCTGTGGGGACATGGCTGATCTTGGCTCTCCAGGCACCGAGCTACTGATGCTATTGGGAACTAATTGAGTGACCCAGGGCTCTGATAACAGTGAAAGGAGGAGAAGGTCCCACCATCTCACCCATACCTCCTCTTGGGGGGTCACTAAACTAAAACAAATGGGGGAAGAAAGAGGAGCTAGAAAGTCCCACACAGTAAGGTTCTCTTACTTATAACATGCTTGCCTGGGTTGCCCTTGGCAACCAAGACTTGGTCAGTTCATCCATCATCAAGGTACCAACTTTCCTATCTTGCCACTGCTGTATTCAGCTCACTCTCTTCCTTCCTTACCCCATGGCTCCCTCTTGGTCTCGATAGCACTGCCCTAAGTCCTTGCTGGTAGAACTGTCCTTATGACTCCAGAAATCTCAGCTCACAAGACCCAGACTGCATCCTTGGCACGCAGGACAGCGCAAGGAGAAATGTCCAGTGAGTGTCTGCCATTCTCCCACAGCTGCCTGAATGCCAAAAGCATTAATCACTTGCTCTAGAATAATGTTCATGTCAGAGCCTGGGTCAAAAGAAGTCGGTGTTATTAAAAAACAAAAACAAAACCAAAAGAACTTGAGTATGTACCTGGTACTAACACCAGATTAAAAGCTATCAGGATTATCAGGAGGGAATGAGCTATATTCTACTCCTAACAATGAGTTTTAGCCTGGGTGGGAGAGAGACAGGTAAGCCACAAGCTACCCACAGATGGGTGGAGCATGTTTGTGAAAGGAACCCCAAAGGAGGAGAATGACTTTGGATGGGAGAGACTAAGGGCAGCTTTATGGAGAAGAACGATTTGGCATCACACTCCGGAGGGCTTTATGAGTCAAGATCATGGAACTAAAGTCAGTTTGGGAGCCCTGGACTGATATGACAATAGGAGCTGTCCTCTGGAGAGATGGATCTGAAAACCACAGGAAGAGTAACCTAGAGATAGAAAGTCAAAGGGAAGCAAGAAGACCATAAGGAGGTAACTATGGTTACCGAAGAGGAGGCGGCTTTCACAGGTGACATCACTACAGCCGAACATGAACAGTGAACAGCATCACCAAGGGAGTGGGATAGAGGAAGAGCTGTATCGGCAAACATCAGTTTCCCTGGATAGATAATCAGCTTGTAGTGCAGCTGGATGCAGTGGACACCTGGGCACCATGGGACCACTTGCTTCCATCATCCAGGTGATCCACTTTGAAAACCAAAACCAGAAGTGGCCTCAGTGAAGGGAAGCTGGGAAGGTAAACACACAGGTACTGGACTCTCCTGTAAGAACTCTCTTTGTTCTCAGGCACCAACCAGGGAGAAGTGATCTCAGTTTTTATGGTAGTCTTCCAAAGTGTCCTGTTACAGCAAAGCTGCTAATCAGCTCTCAAGTTTCTAAGATTGGGGTGATGTGGAGTTTTGTAATCATCATCACATTCTGACATGTTATATTATTGGCTCTTGGGGCATCATAAAGAGCAGTTTAGTTAAGACACAGTTTATATGCTTACTACACAATGGACCTGAAGAGTTAACAAAGGAGTCAGTTTCAGAAGATCAATTACTATAAAATCTTAAAAAAAAAAAAAAAGACCATACTCTATTTTTTTTTGAGTATGTGAAGTCAACAATTCGTTATGATCTCTGTCATATATTAGAAACTTGTCCTGTGTCACAAAATGCCACTGTTTCATGACTGTGCTTTAGCTCCTAGCTTAGGAGATGAAACACAAGACAAGATGTAACCAGTTCAAGAGGGGGAGCAATGGGGGTCAGCTAGGGGGTTGAGTAGAGCTTTCTAAGGGCAGGATGATGGATATTGTATAGTAGCTATATCTAAAATGAAGTAAGAGTTCTTTACTGTCTTCCAGACCTAGGTCAGCCATCCAAAGATAAATACCTTTAAGCTCAGAGGTATCGATCTAAGGTGCCTATAACTGAGTTTTCAGTTTTCAGCTCTGCCTTCCTTGCCCCCAGCTCTGGCAATGAGCTTTTCTGGTTGCAGGGGATCATGGGATCTCCTCACAGATCCTATGGACCCCACATTCCTGTCCTGCCCCTGGGCCTTGCTAAGCTTCAACCTCTGTAATATCAAGAATCCCTCTGAGCCTATAAAGACTTGAAAGGAAATAAAGGCAAGTTGATTTGGCTCCGCAGGTACCCAGGAGGTGTTATTCCAAAGAGCTGGAAGCAAGAATTCAAGGCAATGATTCTGCTCTGAAGACTAGACAGGAGGATGAGCTTCAGGAGAATACATAACCTTTTCATGTAGGACTTGCACATAGGCTTCCTGAGAGAAATCCAGTCTTGAAGTCAGGGAAGAAAACAATTCTAATCTTATTTCTACAAGTGGTGTGAATCACTTCTTTGTGGGCCCCAGTTTCCATCTGTAAAATGGGTAAGATAAACCAGGGTACATATAAGAACCTTTCCAGATGAAACAACCCAGGACACACAGTTTAACACTGAAAAGGAAACGCTAAGGAGGGTAGTGTGTATGTTGGTTCTCTGGAGGCCTGTGTGCTGAAGTGAACATACAGAACTCGTGCAGCATTGCTGTAGCATGTACATACTATGTGCGCATAGAGGCTGGGCCAGCCCAAAGGTACCTCTGTCTCTGTCTCTCTCTCTCTGTCTCCCCCCCTCCTTCTCTCCCTCCTACCCCCTCCATACACACAAATTCAAAAAGTCTCCACTGGGGCTGGAGGTGGTGGCTCTGTCTGCCACTCTCTTCTCCTAGGTCCCCAACTCCTGGACATAGTCCAAGCACAGGCAACAGTCTCCAAAACCAGCCACTGGCTGTCCTGGGGCGCAGACACCAAGGCCACTCAGGCCAGGGCAAGGACCCTGAGCAGCCTAGCCAGTGCTCAGCCTCATGGCCCCAGCCAGCCAGTGAGCCCCACCATGGGCAGCTTATACTCAGAGTACCTCAATCCTGAGAAAGTTCTGGAATACTACAATGACACCACATAGACACTAAACATGCAGGAGAAGCTCTCCCACGAGGTAGCCTCAGCCTTCACCATCATTTTATGTTGTACCATGGCAGTGGAGAACCTTCTGGTGCTTATCGCAGAAGCCAGGAACAGCAAGTTCCAATCAGCAATGTACCTGTTCCTTGGCAACCTGGCAGCCTCCAACCTGCTGGCAGGTGTGGCCTTCATGGCCAACACTTTGCTCTCAGGGCCTGTCACTCTGTCCTTAACTCCCTTGCAGTGGTTTGTCCGAGAAGGTTCAGCCTTCATCACGCTCTCCGCCTTGGTCTTCAGCCTCCGGGCCATCGTCAAGGTCAAACTCTAAGGCAGTAACAAAGGCTGTCGGATGCTGATACTCACTGGGGCCTCATAGCTGATATTGCCCATCCTGGGCTGGAATTGTCTGGACCAGCTGGAGGCCTGCTCCACTGTTCTGCCCCTCTACGCTAAGCACTATGCGCTCTGCGTGGTCACCATCTTCTCTGTCATCTTACTGGCTGCTGTAATATTGTATGTCCAAATCTACCTCTTAGTGCGCTCTAGCCATGAGGACATTGCTGGTCCTCAGACGCTAGCCTGCTCAAGACAGTCACATTGTCCTGGGTGTTTTCACCCTCTGCTGGCTGCCAGCTTTTAGAATCCTTCTCTTAGACTCTGCCTGTCCCGTCTGAGCCTGTCTGGTTCTCTAGAAAGCCCATTATTTCTTTGCCTTTGCCATCTTCAATTCACTGCACAAATGGGTCTTCTATAATTTGGAGGGAGGTACTGAGGACCCTGCTGGGCTGGCAGCAGGGGGAAGGGAGTGACTAGACACAGAGGTGGGAACCCTAGCCACAGCCTCCTGACCCTCCAAATCTCCAGCTCCCTGGAGAGAGGCTTGCATATGCCTATGTCACTGATGTTTCTGGAGGACAAAACAGTGGTCTGAGAAGAAATGTAAACTGATATTTAACCAAGCCACAGAGAGTTCTTTGGGGAGAGACCGGTGACCTCATGATGTCCCTCAGTGCCACAGGTGTGGAGGAACTGACCACAGCTCATAGGCCAGGTAGCCAACGGAGGCACTGACTAATCAGACTGTAGTATTGTGAGTGTGGGGACCATTAAGGGTCTAGGGTGACAGGCTGGAACTTAGGGCTAGACATTGCCATTTGGTACAAAGGGTGTCAGCATCTTAGCTGTCCTGTCTTCCAGCCCGGTTTCCCTTCCTGCCTCTCTGCGCAGCCCCCGACTGGATCGAACTTGCTTTACAGGCCAGGCTGACCTGGAACTCACAGAGATCTACCTGCCTGTGTTCTGAGTACTGGGATTTGAAAACTCTGTACCACCACCCCCAGCTCCTGCCACCTTCCACAGAGGATCTCAGGCCACTTCTTGAGGAAACGCTGTCCCCAGCAGACCCAAGGTTTCTTCCCTGTCTATCTGAGGCCTAAATCCACAGCTTCCCCAATTTCATCTGCTGGTTCCCTTTCCTTTCATGTGGGGGAAAGGAAGCCACTGTGGGGGCAGGGAGGCGTCTGGAATCCCGGTCTTCAGACTTTTGTTCCTGCACCACAGTTGGAAGAGAGTGGGTCTGCAATAGAGAGAAAAGATCTTTTCACCTCCACCCCAGGACCAAATTCCATTACAAACAAACCTGCCATTTGTGGAGACTACTCAGACCAAGGTGTCCCTTCCCCAAAGAAATTCTGCTCCATCGCTGAAACCAGACAGTATTGCATCAGATAGAATCATGCATTACGAACTCTGTGGCGAATTCCTCAGGGGCTAGCAGTTTGAACTGTTTGAACCCCTCTCTGGGGAACAGCCTCAGCAGGGCCAACCAAGGAGCTGGGGATTCTAAAGAGAGTCAGTCGAGGATTCTTCTTAAACCCACAGCAAGTACAGGGAAAAAACAACAACAAAAAAGAAAGGGGGAGATTCCTGCCTTGCTCACTCCCAAGGCACAGCCCAAAGCTCTGTGTACACCTTAGCAATGCACAAGGCAGAGGTTTCCTGCTGTGGGAGCCAGGAGGAAACATCTGGAAATGTAAGCATGACTGAAGTCACTGGATCTCACTTCTTCAAGGTGAAGCATAAGGAAAAACAATGACAGAAAAGAGAGGGGTCAGAGAGGGAAAACTCAGCAGGATCAGTCTAGAAACAGTCTGGGTCTCAAGTGGCTCTCCTGGTCACTGAGGTGCAAAGGCAAACCACAGTGGCCGGCTGGGTGACTGCAGCAACTTCCAGAATCAGAGAAACAGAGGCAGTGAGCCCCTTTGAACAGCCCTGTGTGAGCCTTCTTAGTGGCTGGCCCGCTGTCATTGCTGTGTGGGATGGCAGGAGAACACGGAGACTGGGAAGCCTCATTAAATATTCCTGGTCTCTTCTGTAGCCCTGAGCTACCATATCACCTTCCACAAAGGCAAAAGCCATCAGTCTTGCTTTATCAGCTCCTCCACTTGGTCCCTAAGCACTAGTGACACAGTGAGCTTGTTACCCAGACACTCTAAAGATGAAGTCCCTTATAAATGGGCCCATACCATGTCAAGCCCCTGGATGAATATAAGTCCTGAGAGCAGCTCTGTCTGCCTCACCTAATCCTGCCTATCTTGCTTTGCAGGGAAGGCAGAGCCCTAGGGGTTACCTCTCAGATCGGGTTCCCAGGCCAGTGCCAAATGGAAAACACTAGCTTTCAAGGCACAAAGGTCAGAGGTGACTCTGAGAGCAAGGCTCTGGCAGGTGCTCTACTTTTCAGCATACTGCAAGTTGTAAATTAATAGGGTCTCTTGCCCATCTTCTTTAAGCTTTAGTGTGCACTGAGACCAACAGAGCCAGGCTGCCTGGTCTCCCTGTCTCCCAAATAGACCTGCTATTATAAAAACCATTCTTGAGTAGAAATGACTGTGGGTATTCAGACTCTGGTTAATTCTATCCTGTCTTATTTAGATCCACAGTCCATAGACTTAAATTTAGTGGATCACTAATAGGAAGACCCAGCCACAAACCCCAGGGTCGTCTTGAAGTAGGAATGGCTAGACCAGCAGTACCTTCCCTGTGAACAACCAGCCTGTGTTCTGTATTAAAAGGCAACAGCAGGAATCCAGACAGCTTAGGAACTCAGACAGAAATTGCTGTGGGCTTATGCCACAAGCCACCCAGTTGAAAGAGGAACAAAGAGATTCATTCTGAGTTGAATGACTACAGAAGAAAGCCCACGGTTTGTCCTTTAACTGGAACAATGAAACCTTCCCATACCCCTCACCATGAAGACATGGCTCCTGCAGGGAACAGCCAGGCACTTTCCCCAAGTGACCTTCACTAGACTCTGAAAGGGCTTGTCTGTGAGCATCAGGCTTGCTTCTTTAAGCTCCCTTGAACAATTAACAAGGTGGACTTGGGACTTACAGTAAAGGAGACAACCTTGAGAAACAAACCCAGAGCCAGGGACCACAAGAGGAAAGCTGCAGTGTGGGGCTTATCACCTCTTTCCCTTAACCCCAATTCTAGAGTCTGTGCTGACTGTAATAAGCGCACACCACACACAGCCTAGACGCAAACAATCCATCTCAACCTTCCTAAGGCTTCGAACCTTTAATACAGTTTTTCATAGTGTAGTGACCCCTCCCCCCACAGACCAGAGAATTATTTTGTTTCTATTTCACAACTGTAATTTTGTCACGATTATGAATCATAATGTAAATATCTGATATGCGGGATATCTGATGTGTGACCCTCCCTCAGGGGTCTCCTCCTAGAGGCTGAGCACCTCTGTTTAAACTCAGAGAGTTCTATCAAAAAGAAGATGCTGTAAACAATGACCCCCAACACTTTCATAATTCAAAGTATATCTTAAGAACACACCCAAATATTCTTCATATGCGCTGCTGTACAAAATGCACTCATCAGCCATAAAAATAATATTTGCCCATACACAAATATAATCACATGTAAAGTAAATTTGGAACACAGGGATAGGGAGAGCTATGGAATCTCTTGGGATCTGAGCTATTTAAAGTCAATTTTGTTTGAGTTATCCCTCTGCTGGGTATAGAAGACTGGCTAGGAATACATCCATCTTAGGTGACTGCTCACCACTTCAACGGCTCCTGCGTCATGGAATGCGATACTTTTTAAAAATAGGTGACCCCTGGTGTTATGGAAAGAGCAGGAAAAATGGAGAAGTTAGAAGTCAGGAGGATGGGAAAGGGGAAAGAAAGGCAGGCATCCAGACATTGGTGAGTGACCAGGTGGGCTTAAATACTCTGTGGTGTAAAGCAGATGCCCAGGTTCAAGGGGCACCCCTGTTTCCAGCTCCACTGTTGCCAGTCTGCCCGGATCTCTCTTTACAAATCTGTTTCGCGGCTAGTGTCCAGACAGAGGGCATACAGGGACCTCCGCAGGTCCACGTTGCTCTTGGCCTTGAGGTGACACTTTTCTAGAGGACAGCTACCCCTTCTGATACTGTCAGAACTCTCCAGAGAACCCCCAGTCTTGCAAAAGGAGGCCTTTCTGCAGCTGACCTTCCGCTGACCCCCTGTGTCCAGCCCAGACTCCCTCCTTTGGTTGCCTTGCTCTTCCTTCAGGGAAGCCTGCTCCTCGTGGTCTGTCTCCCGATGATAGAAGTAGTTAAAATTGGAGACGATGACAGGTACGGGCAGGGCAATAGTGAGGACCCCAGCTATGGCGCACAGTGAACCCACAATCTTGCCCCCTACGGTGATGGGCCTCATGTCCCCATAGCCTACAGTGGTCATAGTGACTACTGCCCACCAGAAGGCATCTGGGATGCTAGAGAAGTGGGACCCCTGGTTGTCTGCTTCTGCGAAGTAGACAGCGCTGGAGAAGAGGATGACTCCGATGAAGAGGAAGAAGATGAGCAGCCCGAGCTCCCGCATGGATGCCTGCAAGGTCTTACCCAGGATCTGCAGCCCCTTGGAGTGGCGGGAGAGCTTGAAGATCCGGAACACCCGGACCAGGCGGATCACCCTGAGGATGGCCAGGGACATGGCCTGCTGCCCATTCTGACCACCTCCCCCTGGTTGTTGCTCTGCCAGCTCAGTGCCCAGGGTGATGAAGTAGGGGAAGATGGCCACAATATCAATGATGTTCATAATATTCCGAGAGAATTCTGCCTTGCTAGGACAGGCAAAGAAGCGCACAAGCAACTCAAAGGTGAACCAGATCACGCACGTGGTCTCCACGATGAAGAATGGGTCAGCCAGTGCCCTAGGCAGGAGTGGAGCCACTGTGGGGCCAGAGGAAAGTGCACCAGAGCCGCTGTCATTGACCCCTGGAGCAGGGGCTGGGGGCTGGGGTGGTACTGGGGGATGGCGTAGCAGCTCTCGTTCATCCCTGAACTCAGGCAGAGTCTCCAAGCAGAAGGTGATGATAGAGATGAGAATGACCAGGACCGACACTATTGCGATGCCTCTTGCAGATCCAGAGCTTTCTGGGTATTCGAAGATAAGCCATACCTGGCGCTGGAATTCATTGCGGGGCAGGGGCTTCTCCTCTTCCTTGATGAAGCCCTCATCCTCCCGGAAGCGCTCCATGGCCTCGTCCCCCAGCTGGTAAAAGCGAATTTCATCTGCAAACACATCCAGGGAGACATTGACCGGCCTGCGCAGGCGGCCCCCTGACTGGTAGTAATACAAAATGCCATCAAAGCTGGGCCGGTTGCGGTCGAAGAAATACTCATTTCTCAGGGGGTCAAAGTAGTGCAGGCGCTTGGCTGGGTCCCCCAGGAGGGTGTTGGGAAACTGCGCCAGGGTGCCCAGCTGCGTTTCGAAGCGCAACCCTGAGATGTTTATGAGGACCCGCTGGTGATGGAGTGACCCTGCATCCTGAGGAGCCTGGTCCTCCTCCACTGTGCCCAAGCCAGGGTCGCCTTCTTCTTCCTCATCCTCAGCAAATGGCCTTCTAGGTTGTGGAGGCTCCAGAGGTATAGGTGGCAAAGGCCGCCCACCCTGGTCCGTATCCTCGTGCGTGGCGCGCCCCCTCGGTGATGATGTTTCTTTGGACTGATTACTGAGTCCAGCCGTCGGAGTGCACCCACACTCTCCCCTGGGGGTCTGCACACAGCTTGCCCCTGCCTGCCCTCCTCCTCTGAGGGTCATGGCACTGCCGTTCTCCAGGGGCACCAGGGAGATCTCCATGGCCCGGTGGCAGGGGGCATGCTGCGCCCCCCGAACAACCGGTTCCCACACCCCAAACTCACGCTCCACGCCTCGCCTGGGTGTCCTCTCAGCCGAAGGCCTCCCCGCTGGCTCTAGGCTGGCTGGGGTAGCTGGTCCGACCCCCTTAGCTGGTCCTGACGTCAAGAAGCTGCTGCCCCTGCTCCCTGCCTCTCTCTCTCCCTCTCAGTGTTCTGGCAGCTGGTTACCAGGCAGCGGAAAAACCTCCTTCCAGCAGATGCAACCTCCAGCAGCCCCTCTCTGGCTGAGCTCCCCGGCCTCCGCCCTCTGTGGCTCCCTTCTCTCCTCCTTCCCCCTCCCCTTTCTCCTCTGGGGACCGGAGTGAGAGAGTGTCTCTCTGGAGGGTTCAGCTGGGGCCCCTGCAGCAAGGACAGGAAGGGGAGGAGGAAAAGAGCAGGAGGAGTGAGGAACAGGTTGTACCAGGAGTACTGAAACTCCCAGGGCAACAGGATGAGAATAGCTTCAGGATCTCAGATCACCTGGGAATGCACTGAAAGCCCCGGGACGCCAGAGGGTGGGAGCTGCTTTAGACGCAAGGGAAAGGCTTTTAGCTGAGTTCCAGTATGAGCGATGGAAAGGGAGTGCTCTAGATGTTTTTTCTTTTAGAGCAGTGTTTCTCAACCCCCCTGATGCTGCTTAAGACCTTTAATACAGTTCCTCTTGTTATACTGATCCCCCCCAGAACCGTAAAATTAGTTTTGTTGCTACTTCATAACTGTGATGTTGCTATTGTTATCGTAATGTAAATGGAATTTGCTACTGAACTGTAATGTAAATATTTTTGGAAATAGAGGTTTGCCAAAAGGATTGTAGACCACAGGTTGAGAACCACTGCTTTTAACAGCCTCTCTCTTTGGGAAAAATTAGACTGCAATCTCTCTCTCTCTCTCTCTCTCTCTCTCTCTCTCTCTCTCTCTCTCTCTCTCTCTCTCTCTCTCTGTGTGTGTGTGTGTGTGTGTGTGTGTGTTTGCGTGCACTTTTCCATCTGTCTACAAAGTCACTGAAAAACAGGAGACTGAGACCTCATAGCACCCCCTTAAGCCTGTTTTTCATCACCCAGATATTGGTGATCTGATCTGCTAGTTCAGACCCAGGGGGAACCTCATCAAGAGAGAAGCTGCCCGGTCTCCTGACCCTGCATCCTTCATCATCCCTCCAACCTCTTCACATAGTCCTCTGTTGTGAAATGCACCGTAAGAAAAGAGAGGGGAATAAATCCCGGTGGAGAACAATTGTACACAAGAAAACTCTAAGCTTTCCTAGAGACCTGTGTAGAGAGAAGGAGGCAGGGGGCTGTGAGAGAGACTTATTTGTTGCTGGTAAGTCCAGACCATTCTTGTCTTGTGTGTTGCTGGATCAGCGTATTTTATAAGTAAGTACTATCACTACCTCCAGGATTCTAAGAAACTCAGGCACAGAAAGACTATGTTGTAGGTGGTCACAGAACTAGAAAGTATCAGTGCCGGAATTCAAGCCAAGCTGCTGGGTTTGGGAATCTTGCTTATTTCTCCCTTCCTCATATCTGGTCTCAGAGCATTCTTCCATTACAGGAGGAAGAAGAATGAATAAGATTAACATATAATCCTAGGCTGGGACACCAGGTCCCCCTCCCTATCCCCTACTATGTCCTTTTCTTTAGTCTCTGAGGCTGTCATGGTTATCAAAAGCCAAGGGGAGGAATTTTCAATGTTGTCTGGAAATTTTAGATACAACTTCCTCCTAATGTTTTTGGCTTTTACATTGCTGGGAAGTTACTGTAATTTTGAGTGTCTGATTACATTGTCTATTTTCTTTTCCTGCATATTTGAGATTGCCCTCCAGAGATGTCACCACCTACTGTCTACACATAAGTCTACAAATACAGGTGCTTTGGAAGCTTGAGGTAAAGCTTGTTGAAACAGCAGTGGGACACACAAACGTGGGTGACCGCTGGGAAGGCAGAGGACATGGTTTCATTAGTGGATATGTTGCTGGGAGCCAGGCACGTGCAGACATTTGACTGCATGTGACTTCATGCACATGGTCTTTGCAGATACGCAAGGACGAGGACTGCGTGTGGATGTGACAGGTGACATGTGGAAGCAGCTAGCCTCGGAACCTTGCACTCTCAGCTCCACAGTCCCATGGTTTATTTGCCTACTTCTTCATTTATTAAAGAGTCAAGGCTCTAACCTAAAACCTTATACACACTAGGCAAGTTTTCTACTACTGCCTAACACCTACAGCCGCCTCTGCCCGGTGAGTTAGGTGGATCCCCTGCTAGGCTCATGGAGGGTGGGGTCAGAGATCCATGGCCTTATACCTTGGCACAGATTGGTGCATCATGTGCATATGAAGGCGGATATTGATTCATATGGGCTGCCCTTGAGCTCCCGAACGGGAGAGCTTTCTGGGGTGTGTCTTTTCTGGGACCTTTAAAAAGACTATTCCTGGTGGAATAAGAGGATAAATCATAAGCACATTAGTCAGACCTTCATTCTAAATTGGTTTCTTACACACTTAGACACTCCCCCAGATTTCCTGCTGAGTTGCCTTCAGGGGTCACATGTGGCAGCCACATAGGCAAGCTGCTGGGACCTCCCTTCATGAAAGACCCTTGTTTTTAGCTGACTGAAAGGGTAGTTAGCTGACAGCCCTCAGCTGGAGGTATCCTCAGCCTCTATCTCTGCCTTAGATCTTCTATAAAGTCTACTTTCCTCCTAAGCAGCCTTCTGCCCAGCAGGATCATTAAGATCTGCCCTCTGGCCCGAACCTACAATTCCGCTAACCGTCACTGCTCTGGAACACCAAGGAGTTGGCCAAGACTTGACAAGAGCGAGTCTGGCATTGCAGCCTGACTCTTCCTGCCTACCTATTCTCATACCTCCTTTCACAAGTGACGGTCCAGGCTTTCCGTCCCATCAACACCATCAACATATCACATGACTTCAGTGAGAGAGTATGCATTTATTTCCACTAATTGATCTGTACCGGTGTAGACTCTGAGGTGCCATGAATCTTAGACTTCAACTTTAGACAAAGCTTCTGGGTGGTGCTGATGTGGTGCAGATGTACCTGTCTAGAAGTCACACCTTGAATAGCAACCTCATTCAGATTAGATCCAAATGATGACTCTTGAGGAATTTTTCACAGCACCTCAGTATTTCCCCCAGAATAAAATGAACAGAGGGGAAGGAAAGGGGGTAGATTCATAAGACTGATCCTATAAGACCACAGGAAGCCTTGGCAAGAGTACAGGACCTATAAGAGAAGTTATAAGAACAGCATTTAAATGAGGGGGGAGCTGGGGCTAGAGAAGAAGAGACAGGGAGAGTCAGAGAAGAAAGTATCCTAAAAGCCAACCTGGTTGATCCATTATTAACTGAGAACCAAAATTTGGGGGCATCATTCATTAATCCCAGCACTTGGAAGGTAAAGACTACATGATTAAAAGCTTGAGAGTAACCTGAGCAACGTAAAAAACAAACAAATAAAAAACAAAATAAAATAAAACACTAAACCAGACATGATATCACATACTTGCAGTTCCAGTACTTGGGAGGTATAGGTTGAAAGATCAAGAGTTTAAGAGGTCAGCCTTAGCTATAAAGATGGTTCAAGGCTAACCTACGCTACACAAGATGGCTAAATAAAGACTATTCATTTGTTTAAATTACTTATTATAACTAGTGTATTTTATTATTATATTATAAATATTAATTAATAGATAACTCATTAACGATTAATTAATTATCTACTACATACAAGCTATTTAGTGTAACAGCACAAGAGCGACAAAACACACTGGCACCTAATTTTACATTGCTTGTTTAATTCCAACTTTGAGAGGTTCCTCACAGAACATAGGGTGCTGTGAGTACAGTAGGTCCTGTGCTCCCTGAGGTGGTAAGCAGAAGACAGGCTCTTTAGGTGGAAGGAAGACTGTGACTTCCGACTCCAGAAAGGAAATTCCAGGCCTGACTTGAGGACCAGAAAACAGTTAAGGGAACTAACAGAGCAGACTGAGGGAGGGTCCTGAGAGACCTGCATGCCACGTAGACGAAAGCCAGTTCACGGAGAACAGACTGGCCTTTCCTCCACACTTAGATACATCTCTTGTGTATCCGTTGGAGCAACTGTGTTTGTATGCCTATATTTCATCTCTCCTGTCTCTGTATCACTTCTTCTCAAAGATGCCTTTATCTTTACGCTTAAGCTGAATATGAGCACCTATATTTGGTTTCAATCTTGTGTTATTGATTATCTGTCCCTTTATCTATTAACTACCTCTCTATCTATAACACATTCATATATATATATATATGTATATATATATATATGTATGTAAGAGAGAGGGAGGGAGAAAAGTGGGGCATGCACTGAAGCGAGAACTTGAACCAGCTCATTCTTTACCAGTTTCCAGCTTCTTACAGAACTATGTAAGGCCCTGTGTTATAAATTGTAATGAAGACACATTGATTGCATCTGCACTGAGAAGAAAAGCAGCTACTGGGTTTGGAGAAAGAGAAAACTGAGGGACAGAAGCAAAGGTCATTTCTAACATTGGCTGACACCCACCATGATTTGGGAATTGATAAATGTAAGAGTCGTTTAGATGACCAAATAGGTCAAAGTGTACATTAGGCTTGCTCTGACCCTTAACTCAATCTACATATTACTAAATTATCCATTACCAAACAAGCCACATCAATGCGGATAAAAACAACATTATGGGTAAAATGACAAATTAGAATGATGGATTATGTAATTCATTTCCTATTGTTTGAGATGTAGTCACTGTGTATCATGTTAATAAAATGCTATTATATCAATGTATAATATAAATCCAAACAGGGAGACCCACATCTCCACCTGGGTCAGGAGAAGGTTTACACTACTGAGCAAATTTTAAATAGACAGAAGGGAACAGAAATGGCACCTGGTTCTAATTGTAACATCGGGCACCAACTGTACTTTTCCACAGTGGAGGGGAGGCGCACAGGAGACCCTCATTAGAACTGTCTACACCAGAGCCTGCAAACAGACTGGAGAAGCTTATCCAGGCAGCACAAGTCTTTAGACTCAGGCTGCCTCCAACCCTTCTATTCAAGGATGTGGAGCAGAGACTGGTGTGGGGTGAGCTTTGGCAGTTCCCGAAGACAAAGAAAGCAGAGATGCTGGACTTTGGGCTGCTTCCTCGGCATTCTTTCATCGCCCTTAGGAAAGAGCTCTTCCACATTATCCTGTTCACATACATGTCCCGGATCCTCCATTTCTTCTCCCTTCAAAACTGCCATTGAACAAACCCATTATTCATTCTAGATCAGGGACACAGCCCCGCCCAGATTGGGGATGACTTCTCAACTTTCTTTAAACACTTTGATGAAAATATTTCAGAGGAGTTGTCCAGAGAAGGCAGAGCAACCTTGAGATTCCTCTGTCTGGACCAGTGAGAACCTAGTGGAAGCCAGTCTGTTTAGAAATCTACCAAAGTATTCTCCTTTTCCAGTAAATAAAGGAAAAGTTGGTCAGTGGGTCCACAGTAGTTTGAGTCTTATTGTTGATTTTGTAAAATATACAATTCCATGCTACCCTAGAAAGATATATGATCATGTAACCTTTGATAATAGAGTGAATGGTGATACTCTCTTGCCTAATTCTGTGTCCCAGACACATTTCTCTCCTCCATGTGTAGCATATATAATACCAGGGGAAAGTTTTTCTTCCTCTCCCTCCTTTCTTTCCTCATTTGCTTCTCAATTGGAATCTTGGAAGGAAGCCCTGGAAAAGTAGCCTCCCTTTCTTGTTTGAAATGTGGAAGGAAACAAAACATGCACGTGTGCATGCACACACAGACACACACACATGAATATACACACACACAAACACAGACACAGTCACACACACACACAAATATACACACACAGAGACACACATCACACACACACAAACACAGACACAGTCTCTCTCTCTCTCTCTCTCTCTCTCTCTCTCTCTCACACACACACACACACACACACACACACACACACACACCATGTCCAATATGTGCACGCTGGAGACAGAGGTCTTTCCCTCACCAATGGAAAGATGGGAAACAAGTAGGGGTGGGCATGGAAGGAGCATCACAGGAGAGTGGGGGGATAGAGAAAGCAGATTATGCCTACATTGACCCAGATTCCTGTTTAGATGGATTAAAGTGAGGCCATTCACAAATTAAGGTTCACATCTGGAGCTTGGCTTTTTCCCTCTCCCATTTCTCCTCCCTTTCTGCCCCCCCCCCCACAATGATAATCGCAGAATAAATTCATTAATGGGTTCTGTGCATTTTCAGAGGACAAACAGGCAATGTAACGTGACCTAAATGTACAGTACTTGGGAAGTTCATGGAACAGCTTGCCTTGGTGAGTCTTGTGTGTCTTGCTTTCTCCTAAGCTTCCTTCCCATGGTTGTCCCTCCTCCATTGACAAACTGCAGGTTAGAGCTGAAATGTCAGTCTTTCTTTTCCTCTTACATCACTCTCTTCCTCTCTTACACTGTCTAATCACAGCACCCAGGAAAGTCTTCTTTGAGATTATTAACCAACAGTTTCTCTGTTGTCTCAGGTCAGAATTGATGACATTCTATTTTTAATTTTTCAATCCCAACTATAATTCATAT
Source organism: Micromys minutus (assembly GCF_963924665.1). Classification (NCBI taxonomy): domain Eukaryota; kingdom Metazoa; phylum Chordata; class Mammalia; order Rodentia; family Muridae; genus Micromys; species Micromys minutus. The sequence goes on along the minus strand of NC_137972.1, from coordinate 20,312,046 downwards.
TTTTTTAAACACCTTCTCCAAAGGCTCAGACCAAAGGCATGAGCTTAGCAGTGTTAGATTCGGTGGCTTTTTCCAGCTCCTTGTAGCCCAGGTCCTGAAATATGCTTTTGAATCTAGGTGAGGCTACTGAGATGCATAAGAAAGTCATTTTATTTAAAAGCAGCTAAGCAGATCTGAGATGTTTTGGCTGTTGTATAATTAGCATTCCTTCTAAGCCTGGGGAAAAACTTACACAGGCGACACTCATTTACTTCTCAGTATGCCTATCAAAGCAAATCCTCTTTATTCTGATTTGGCAAAATGTTGGCTGGATCTCGGAAAAAGACTTGAGGCTCAGCAATGGTGTTCAAGCAGCTGGAGACTGAGCTGGGGTGGCCAGCATTTCCCTGCTGCTCAAAGTGTAACTTATTGACCAACAATAGGGAACGTGAAGGGAGGCTTCCTGGAAGGTCAGTTTCCCAGTGCCCTCTCCAACCATTCTGCATTAGATTATCTGGAGGTGGGACCAGTTATAGGAAGCTCCCACAGGATCCTCATACCCACTAAAGCTAGGGGAAACTTACCAAAGGGCCCATCCTGCTCTACTGTCTAGAGGTATACAGTGGGCTGGGGTCTGCATCCTCCTACTTGAGGATTGGAGGATTCGGATTGAAGCAGGCCTGGGCAGAGCCCATTTCTTGTGCATGCATAGAATGTAAAGACTACTTCCCATACATCTCTAAGTATCAGTTATCTCATAAATTACAGCTTGGCACATTAACTGACATGAGTCAATCTGTGCCTTTGACTATCATAAGCAGCCATTGTCTCTAATCAATGTCCATTAACTGTCCAGAGTGACCGGCGGCGTCATTAGTGGTCTCTCCCTGTGCTGACCCCACAATGCAGATGTGATTGCCTGGGTTAGTGGAAAGTAGGGGAAGCTGGATCTCTGGGTATCAGCTTCAGCATGGGGTAAGAGAGACTTGCTGTCTTAGTTAGAGTTCCCACTACTGTGATACAACACCATGACCAGGAGCAACTTGAGGATGAAAGGGTTTCCTTCCACAGATCCTACTCTACCACTGAAGGAAGTTAGGGCAGGAGCTCAAGGCAGGAACCTGGAGGCAAGAACAGAAACAGAGAGGATGGAGGAATGCTGCTTAATGATTTTCTTTCTATGGATTGCTCAGTTTACTTTCCTATACCATCCAGGGCTACAATAATGGGCCAGGCCCTCCCATATCTATCATTAATGAAGAAATTCCCCAACAGGCTTGCCTACAGGCAGATCTTATGAGGGTATTTTCTCAACTGAGGCTCCCTCTTCTCAGATGAGCTTAGCTGTGTCAAGTTGACATCATCTGCCTTAGGCCTTTCTAGATAGCACAAGCTGTTGCTGTTTGTTATATAAGCTGTCAAGAATAAACTCGGTATTTTGCAGCTCTAGATTCTAGAAGGCCAAAATTGCCCTCTTTGAGCTAAAGTAAAAATTTCAGTAGATTATATAGCTGCCTTTTAGGGAGTCTAGGATCGTTTGTTTTCTGGTCTGTCCCAATCTCTCAGGGCCACCTTTACAGGTCTTGTGGTTGCCTTTTCATTATCCACAGACAGCCTCCATATCCTCTGTTATACCTCCTTCCCTGACCCACTTTCATGTCTTCTTAGGAGGATGTGATTGTGTTTACTCCATCCAAGATCTTTCCTAACTGAAGATCCTTAAAATGCACTCACATTTGCTTTTGCACATTTCTATTCACCTACCATATAAAGATCATGGGTTCTGGGGATAAAGATGAAGACATTCTCCATGGGTGAGTTTTGGTGCTGCCATACTGTTCTGATCCTAGGGAACGTACCCAGTGATTCCAAGTTTAACTTGAAAAGCTGAAAGGGATATCATGGGTAGGAGCATCTAATAGTCCCTTACATCCCATAAATGTGTAGGTTTTTGCTCTCTGGAAGGATCAGAGAAGTCTCCACAACCTGAAGCTTTGGGTTCAAATGTAAGATCCAGCTCAATGGTCTCCCCCATGCTTCATGGAACATGAACAATGACCATGAACACTCCATTATCCCATGTGTACTTCTCAAGCTCTGTGTGTGGACAGACTGCACACTAGGAGCCTGCTCTCTCATTATGGCCACTTCCTATGAAATGAGAGGCAGTGTGATCTCTCACACACAGCAATCATTGCTTTTTCTGATAAAGACGCTAATCGGGAGAAGGGCAATTATCTCAGCGGACTTACCAGCCTTTCAGCATGACATTATTGACTGTTTGAAATTACAAGGTATTCATTTGCTGCTATTTTAATGTCTGCCTTCTCCTATCCCTCAACTCCTCAGCTCACTGATCAATCTCACCCTCCTACCCTGTTTCCTTTTTATTAATCTGGGGAGAATAATGGACTTATTTCCAGATGGCTGATGCTAGCACAATAATCTAATATTAAGAGTCATGATCAAGAATTTCAATCTGTTGGCTGGCATCCAGCCACCACCCACTGAAGGTCTCAGAAGGCTTCACCTTTTTCCTACCAACAAAGAAATGGCTGGCAAAAGTCCCTGTGTCTGGGTGTTTGATCTATATGGCCCTTCAGAAGTCCTGGATTATTCTACTAGATTAGTGGAAATCAGTTACCAACCCTGTGAGTGTAGTCTTGCAGTTCAAGACAGCTTGTGTTATCTCTCTTCCTCTGTGTGTGTGTGTGTGTGTGTGTGTGTGTGTGTGTGTACGTACATGCATGTGTGATGAAGGAGAAAAGGGTGCTAACACTTCATGGAATTAAACAGCATGACACCAAAGCACAAAAGACTGAGACAGAAGTACCACTTTGCACTCCTAGTTTTCAATTCTTTTATATTTAACTCTGCATATGCATGTGTGCCTATATGGTGGTATTTCACGTGAATGCATTTACTCTTGAAGGCCAAAAGAAGATGCCAGATCCCCTGAAGCTGGGGTTACAGTTGAACTAACCGATTGGGTGCTGGGAATTCAGGCCCCCTGCATGAGCAGCATGTGTTCTTAACCACTGAGCAACCTCTGCAGCCTCCCCAATCTATTCTGATTACTAGCTACATAATGAGGATAAGCAAGTTAACCTGTCCAAACCTTTTTTCTTCATTCTATAAGATGGGAAAGACAGTACTGGATTTATAGGTTATCCTGGGGTCCGTGCACAATGCAAGTTCATGAAGAATACACAACCTGAAATGTGTGGTCATGCTATCTGGCTTTCATCTCAGTGCTTAGAATGCAACCCCTAAGATCTCTGGAGTCCTCAGAGGGTGGGTTTTTCTTCATAACAATAAGTTAGTAGAAGGCTGAATCCCATAGGGCACTTCAAGATGGGGTTTGTCATTGGAAGAACTAAGGCGGGGCTTGAGACTAGGTTGTGACTAGGACAGAGGGACTGAGGTCTGTTAATCACCAGCAGCTAACAGCTACATCAGGTATGGCCACCCCATGGAAATCTTTACAAAGATGTCAAAGAGCTTGGTTCAAGGAGTTTGCATGCAGAAGGCACATGGGTTCCTTGAGTGTGCTCCGCAGCCTCCGTGCCTCTCTGTGCACTTCATCTCTCCACTCCTGCAATCTTTAGATTGAATAGGTAAATGCATGAATTCCTCTGAGGTCTACAGGTCTCTCCAGCACATGATACAAGGAGAGGGTTGTGGGCACTGGGATTCACAGCCACTGAACCAGAGGCACAGGTAAAGCAGCTTAAGCTTACAAGTCAGCCCCTCACCCTCCTCATCTGACCAGGTAAACTGAGTCAGAACTGAATGCTACTGCCAGCACAGTCAATGCTGGGAGGAGGGTGCTGGGAGTAATAGATCTGGATACTGAGTGTTAGCTCAGCTAAGGAGATTTCGTGGGGTTTCTTGAGTGGCTAGTGGAAGGGCTATTGTTACTACCGGTGGTGAGAGTGTTATCGGGGCCTTTTTTTCTTTTTCTCTTTTTCTCTTTTTGTTCTTTTCTTTTTTTTTTTTTCCTGAAGCAGTACAAAATTTTATTTAGAGGACACTTCGACAGAATACTTACTTCACAAATGAACAAATGAAAAACAATAGCAACAACAAAAAGGGTATGAGCAGTTTCTCCGAAAGCACATACAACTTCCTAGCTTTGGGCTTTAAATTTGTTTACAAGTACCGGGTATGAAATCCTTCCTGTGCAGCCAGCCTCAAATTCAATCCGGAGAACATTTGTCTATTCCCATAGGCATTCTTGCAATTATTTCATCTATGGGCATATTTTATTTTATTTTATTTTTGTTTGCTTGTTTCCATTTCTTTTTTATTGAATATTCTCTGCATTTACATTTCAGATGTTATCCCTTTCTCCCAGTTGCATTCCCCCTCCCCCTCCCATTGCCTCCATGAAGGTGTTCCCTCTTCCACCTCAGCACACTGGCATTCCCCTACACTAGGAAAGATGAACCTTCACTGGACCAAAGGCCTCTCCTCCCCTTGATGTCAGACAATGATATCCTCTGCTGCATATGTATCTGAAACCATGGGTCTCTCCATGTGAGCTCATTGGTTGGTGTTTTAGTCCCTGGGAGCTGTGGTGAGTTTGGTTGGTTGATAATGTTGTTCTTCCCATGGGGTTGCAAACCCTTTCAGCTCCTTCAGTCCTTTCTCTAGCTCCTTCGTTGGGGTCCTCATGTTCAGTCTGATGGTTAGCTGCAAGTTTCCCAAAGGAAGGTCCTAACTGGTTTGTTCTAGATTTCTTCTCCCAGCATGCTCTTGAATACTTTATGTAACTGAAAAGATGAATGGAGAAAAACCAGTGTCCAAGTATGGATGAATGACAGCCCCTCTGCCATTTCCAAGACAGTGGTGGTCTGCCTCTTTAACTGAGACAGCGCCACCTGCTGGCTCCTTGCTCTTGCGGGTCAACTCTAACCATTCTTGGTCACAGCTCAGGAAGGGAAGCAGGCATGAGTATAAATTCTCCTGGAAGCTCCTCAGCTGCCAGGAGCAGTTTGCAAGCGCTGGAGATGAAGTGAAATTGTGAAGTAAGATAGATCTCAGCAGCCAGGATGCATAGCAACCGCATCCTTACTCACCCCATGGTGGATATCTCTAAGGTCTTCCATTTGTTCAGGAACTCAGCCCTTTACCCCATCATCCACTCCCAGGAAACAGACTTGAAAATAAGACTAGCCTGTGTTAGAACCACACCATCCCTTACACCGCTGGGTCAACATGAACAAATCTCATAACCTCTATGCACCTCACTTCTCTCATTTGTAAGAGAAGAGGTGTCCGATTTGCACATCTGCAGGCTACTTCTTCATCCATTGAAAGCACCAGAAGGGGTTTGCAGCTCCACAGGAAGAACAAAAATATCAACCAACCAGACCCCCCAGAGCTCTCAGAGACTAAACCACCATCCAAAGAACACACATGGAGGGACCCATGGTTCCAGCAGCATATGTAGCAGAGGATGACCTTATCAGGCATCAATGAGAGGAGAGGCCCTTGGCCCTGGGAAGGCTCAGTGCCCCAGTGTAGGGGAATGCCAAGGCAGGGAGATGGGAGGGAGTGGGTGGGTGGAGAAACACTCTCATAGAGGTAGGGGGAGGGGGATGGGGTAGGGGAATTCCACAGGGTAAAACAGGAAAGGGAATAACATTTAAAACGTAAGTAAAGAAAATATTCAATAATTAAAAAAAAAAGTAAAAAGAAAGAAAGCACCAGAAGAAGTGGCTGTATCATATGCTTGGTCCGGGGTGGCTCTGACACCCTCGCTGTCCTCATCAGTTGGCTGCGTAAGGACACCCAGGAAGTCAGTACAATGACTCTGAGCAGTGACTATGGGAATCCCACTCTAAAGCAGTGGGGGAGGGGTGAGTTTAAAAGTCAAAAAATACTCAATAATATAATATAGATTGGTGTCTAGAAAAAAATGTTATCTTTATACATGTGAAATGTAAGGACCAGGTTTTTCTTTCAGAGAGTACATTAGGAATGGACAGATGGACAGAGGAGTTACTTGGTAAAGTGCTGGCCCACAAATCATCAGGACCTCAGTTGGAACCCATGCAAAAGCCAGGCATGGTACCTGTAATCCCAACTCTGGAGCAGAATCCACGAGACTTGCTGACCTGCTGTTTAGTTGGTTTAAGCTCCGGGGCTTGTGAGAGAGCAGCCCTGGAAAGAAAGCAGGCGAGATAAAGGCATGGATTCTTCTAGATGTGCCTCGGCTGCCAGGAACACTGTAAAGACTAGAAATGTAATGGGATTGGGTATTAAGATAGAGCTCAGCTGCTCTATCGAAAAATAAGTGCATGAGTTCCCATGAGGTCTATGGGTCTCTCTGGAACAATGGAAACAAGGAAGGGGTTGTGGGAATAAGGATTCACAGCACAGGTAAAGCAGTCAATTCTCAACCTCTGCATCTGACTTTGTATCCACGTAGAACTGGTTGCTACTGCCAACACAGTCAAGGCTGGGAGGTAGATGTTGCAAGAAATCCTTCTTTATAGATTCTGGACACTGGATGGTAGTTCAGTTAAGGGCATGTGTGTGAGAGTTGGGGTGGGAAGGTTCTTGAGTGACAGGATCATGGTCACTACTGGTGGTGACAGTGTCATTAGAGCTTTTTTGAGGAACTGAGGCCGGAAGAAAGTCTGTACTGGTTTGTTCCAGCTTCTTTCCCCCACCATACCCTATGCTACCTCAAGTCACTGAAAGGCTAGATGGAGAAAAGCCAGTGTCCAAGTATGGGGTGAATGACAGCCTGGAGCAATCTTGGACCTTTGCAGGTTGTCATGGGACAGTTTCCCAAAGGTGAGGCCTCCACAAAGCCAAGGTTGGAAAAGAGTCTTCTATCATTTCAGAGGCAGGGGTGACATGTTCCCTGTTCCCCTAAAATATGGTGCAATGCAATTAGAGAGTAACTATTTATCAGGCTCCGAGATCTGCGTGTACTCTATCGTACACACACACACACACACACACACACACACACACACACAATGTCATAGCTCACCGTAGCTGGTGCTTAAGCAGACCAAAAGTGCATGCTTATGGCAGATATGGATTTTTTATAAATCTTCATATACACTAAATGAGTGTGTCAAACTAGCATCCCATAATTGGATGCATTCAGTATTGAGTTTACGTGAACAGGAGGAGAGACATCTGCAGGCCAGCGGGTCTTTAGCAGTGTTGACGAATCTCCCTAGGAGTCTTAGGAGCATGCTTGTGGTTGTTCACTTGGTTGTATTCAGAATGGTCCCTTGAACCCCCACCCCTCTGGCCACCAGTCACTTTCCCTCTTCCTGAGGCTGATGCTAAACTGAGGTGCCATTGAGAAATGACACTTACCCTAAGGTGGCTCCAGCATTGGTGTGATTGACCCACCGCTAAATCTACATGTATCCTGGCCTTGGATTCCTGTCCCAGGACAATAATTTCTCTACTGGCTCGTGGGTGTGTGCCTTCTGCTGGGAAGGCCATCCACCACACCTGGACAGTGTTTCCCTCCTTACTTTGAGTCTGTGTGTGCTCTCTGGGCTGTCAATCTCCTCTTAGTGATTTTTTATTTGTTCCTAGTTAGACAGTGAAATTTTTAGTCCATTTTCTTGTGGGATTATCAGACTTTGCAAATAAAAGTATATTTCCAGTTATTTTGGATTACATGAGTACTTTTTAAATATAGATATATCCCAAACTTCATGTGTGACACACTTAAGGTGGAGTGTATTCCTGGTTTGTCTGACATTCAAAGCTGACTGGTTGTTTTGTATTTTCACCTATTAGCTCTGCCTCCTGGGCTATTTGCAAATCCACAGGGAGACCAGAGACTTGTCCCTGCTCTGGCTTTCTCCAGTAGGCCATGACATTATACAACATCCAGCAGTGTTTAGGCTCGAGAGACTTCCCTATGTGAAAATAAATGAAGACCAGCGTTTCTCACTAGTCCCCCATTCTCTCCGTAGAGGAGTTCTGTGCAATTTACATTCAGAGCTCTTAGGGGACTCCAGTGTCTCCCAATGAGAGCCATTGCTCTTAGAAAAGTTTATTTGTGAATATTTACAGAAGAGGCAAGTGAACAAAGCAGAGAAATCCAAATGTTGACAAAAAAACAATTCTGACCCAGGCACGTGGCCATTCATCTTACCCCAGTAACATACCGTTGAACGTTAGAACTGCAGAGATACACGTACAGAGGGTGGCGAGCCAAGAGCTATGTGGGGGTTAGGAGAGGGGTTCATCACCACCTCAGAAACCAAGTCATTTCCCACTGCAAGTCAGATAGCCAGCCATCCTTGACTTCATCCACTGTTCTTCACCAGTGAGCATGACCACCAGCTGAAGAATCTGAGCCCTAGGGATGCGTTTGTTGAGATGAGTAGGTGCCAATTACAGTAGCCACCAAAAAGAAGGCAGTCCCTTCCACTAAAGCACTATATCGAGTAGAGGCAGGAGGTTAGCAAATAGTTACAAATCCATGTGAGAAGTGGGTATGAAGCCATAATCCATTTCATCCCTTCCAAAGTCTAGAAGGGAGAACATTGTTGATCCAATGAACTGCAGCTCTGGAGATCTGCTGAGAGCCACACAGTCCTTTGCCAGGGTGTCCACAAGGACAGCTCTGTTAGTATCGGTCTCTGGTCCTACTCTTTAAGCTGGCATCTTCCAGTGTCTTTTGGGGTTGTCTGTTGATGGAGGCCAAAGAAAAGGATGAGGCCAAGATACATAAGGAAGCAATGGTTGCTTTGAAGCCCATCAGAGAGGGGTACTTGATGAAGAGATGGTAGAAACTGTTGAGCAGTGCTGGCCCACAAACTGATCCTAGAAGAAAGAAACAGGAAAGAAGCAAGCAAGAGCATCAGACGTCATCCTTAGGAGTCGCAGCAACCTTCCCTGGGTCCCTTCACCACATCTACAAGCAGAAGGAAGATTTACCATTGTTCAGGGGAAACATCAAGGCCTGGTCCCAGAATCTTCCTGACCCTTCTCTGCATCAGATATCCCCATGTGCCATCCAGTTTAGGCAAGCTAGCATTGGTGATAAACCGAGAGACTCTCAATCCCTGTGAGGGGCACCTCATACTGTCACCAATATGTGCTTGTGATGGTCCCCAAGCCTCAATGCACTCAGGCTCCTGTACTCGACCAGCAACCAGGGGTCACAGGATGTTAGTGTTTAGGAGTGAGCTGGCTGAACATTTATGTTGCAGATGATGAGACTGAGACCTGGGCCCCTGTTCCAAGTTCTCTATCACACTCGTTCACTGTGGTTAGTTCAAAGAACAGAGGAGGTAGCTACTGAGACTCTGACAAGTAAGGAGACCCAGGAAGACCCTGGGATAAGAAAGGCTTGTTTCTGGTCAGGTATCAGGACACAAGTATAAGCCAAAACATAGCTGAGGGGTCAGTTCAGGTTCCTGGAGCCAACAGGTCCTTCTCACCAGCCAAGAAAGGAAGATGCTTCCCCTAGAGATAGGACCTATGCCAGTCCACAGGACAGGTTCTGAATATGTATGCACAAACCTAAGCTTCCAATGAAGAAGGCTGGGGGAAAATGGGTAAGAGCCTCCTTACAGCTGGGCACACCCCTGCAAAGCTTTGGATAAAAAGTGTAGTAAGGTTTTATCTGCGATCTGGCATGAGTGCTCTAGGGTCCTGATGGAGGGGTTGGGGAGCAGGATGCTCTGTGAGTGCATAAATTATTCTCTCCCACTCTCCAGGACTGTTGACTGAGCTCCTGGAAAGCCATTTCTCCAGCCTCCTGGAGGTTTAACAAGGGTGCTCTCAGGAGCAACCAAAGGTCTAGCCTCATGACCTCAGGGGGGCCATCTCAGAGACAAGTTATGCTGGCACAGAGACACTCATCTCTCAAGCTGTCATTCTGCCCAACAGAAACCTGCTTCTTGAAGGCCTGGACCTCCAAGGGACATCATTTACCTTCCCAGCCCACCAACGAAAGAAAATGATGCTGTGGCAGTAGATACACCGAAGGGTGAGCTGATATAAGTTCTTACAGAAGGAAGAGTGTAAGGAGGGGAGGAGTGAGGGTGTCCATTCTGGTGCCTTCTTTCTCCAAGGTTGTCTCCTGGAACTTCCCATACCCCATTGGAAAGGGCCAGGTGATTTACTTGTTTTATTGAAGGAAAAGCTGAAAAGATAAATGAAAGCAACCAGACATCTGTTTAGCACCTACTCTACGCCAAACACGTCAAATGAATCTAAAAATCATTTAAACAGTTCAAACTAGTTAGCCATTTATGCTCCGATGGCATCCACCTTACAGATAGAGAAACTGGGGCTCCAGAGATTTAGACTCTTGTCCAAAGGCACACAAATAATGTGTGTCCAACCTAGGATTTGAGTAGTCTGGTCTCAGAGACTAGAATCCTTCAGACACACTATCCTGCCTCCTCCTATAATCTAGGCAATGAGCTGGGTAAAAGGATCATAAGAAAGAGGCCCCTCCTTTCTACACTAGCACATGTGAGTTATGATCTGATCTGTCCACATGGTCCTGCAAACCCTCTGGGTTCCCCAACTGCACTCTTCTCCCAACTGGTATGCAAAAATGGTCTTTCTGTCTGATCTTGGTCACATATTGCTATTTAAAGTGTTCTGTATTCCATGTTGATTTGCTCAAGCATCTAGTCGCTAATGGGTGGGAGGTACCCACCTCTGTGCAAGTGTATGGATGAAGAGGGAGGAGCCCAAGGAACCAAGTACTGGGACCAAGCATTTACACCCAGCAGGAGGAAGGCACCTGCACTGAATACCTGGGATGCCTGACAGAACTTCATCTATGAGCAAGTGGAGTGAGTATTTTTACCTTGCAAGTAATTCAGCCATTCAAACATCACCAGCACTAGCACATGCTCGCCACCTGCTGGGCAGAAAGGAGAAGTTCGGTGATAAAGTTCAAAGCCTGTTTGAGTGAGTTTAAGAGCACCTTGAGACAGTTAATAACTCTGTCTCAAATATAAACAGTAAGAACTGAAGACGTAGCTCAGTGTCGGAATCCGAGTGAGATGCCCTAGGTTCAGTCCTCAACCCTGAAAAAGCCTAAGGAAAGGAGAGAGGAAAAAATAGTGAAAAACCAAAGCAGATTCTTGGTTTTCATGTGCAAGGCAGAGGCTGAGAGCCTGGGGCTGAGCTGTTTCAGGGTAGCTATCCCCCACTCCCCCTGCACTAAGGCTATGGCCAGGTCCCGTGGCTGTAGACCCATTTCCAACCCAGCAACTTGTCAGACCTCAGATTGAATTTCCCAATCCAGAAGTGTCTATTCTGCCTCTGGTTGAACTAGAACCTCTAGCCATAATGATGTGACTGTCCCTTAGTAATGACTAAGCTGTGCCAGCCCCAGAGAGGGGAAAAAAAGCTCAAGCATCATCTAGTTCAATTTTCTTCCCCAAACCTCCCCTTTAATGGGTAGATACTGTGACTCAGTTTTTGCATACAAAATGAGCACTCCCGGGAAAGTTCCATGCCAATACCACACGGCATGGAATTCGGAGAGCCGACATCTGAACCGCCAAAACTCCAAGGGAGCCGGTTCACTGTCTCCTGTCCAAAGACTCCAGGGCCATCGACCTCAAATTGTATCACTTCTTCTGGAACATACTTTCCTCCGGGCTTCCTGACATGTTCTCGGCCCCAGTCCCAGCCCCAGCTCACTGTAGCTGAATGGGTAGTAGAAGGAGCTATGGTCAGCCAGAAGCCAGGTATTCATGACCTTGAAGGACTGGGCTAAAGGTGAGGATCGAGTCACAAAGCTTTTAGTAGCACAGTGGGAGCATTCCACAGGGCACTAAGGGGCTGAGCTGAATGTAAGTGTGCACCCACATCCTTCCTATCCACAAGGAGCTCAAAGCCTGGCTGGGAATGGAAGATGCACCTGAACCTCCAAAGCTCGTCAGATGCGGCATAGGTCAGAGGCAGACTGAAAACGGGCTAGCATCAACAAATGGGGGAAGATGACCCTTTACGGAGGATAGAGACTATGTGGCACCTGAGTGTGGCTGAGCTTCTGGGAATCCATAGGTGGATGATGATTCCTTCCTCGGAAAATAGGCCACCCACCAGAACAGGGGGAAAGGACATGGTTTTAAAAAAGGCTGGGGGCCAGTTAGAGAGCCTGGCTTCTGCAGTTTGTTCCAACGATGCCGTGTTGAATGGATCAACTCTTGTTCCTCTGAGCAGTGCTCTGAGCACCGAGTCACACTGATAAAACACCTGCCTCCAGGATCACGGAACCCAATGGGGGCTACTGAAGATTCTGAGTAAGAAGCTGGTATGGTGAGGCAGGGTTTACAGAGGGTTGGGAAGGCTTCTGGAGGAGTAGCTGGCTCTCACAATCAAATGAAAAGCTCTCAAGAGCACATGTCGGGTCCTGTGAGGCATCAATGTCCCTACATGGTGCCATATGGTACCAGCCCCTCTGTAAGGCTTGTCTTTTAAGAGGGTTGTAAGTCACAGGCCCTGCATTTGAAACCTGGGAGGGAGACAGAAATGAATCATGGAGCAACAGACCAACCAGAGTCCCATGGTGCCTGCTCCACGGGCTCTGGATTGGGAAGTGCTTACAGAGGCAGAAAAAAATATCAGTGGCAATGGGAGTGCTGGAACCATGACGAATTCCACATTGGCTGGCAGGCTTCCTGACTCACCTGTTTCCAACTAAGACAGTCCACTGAGGCTGGTCACAGGGATGGAATGGCCAGAGATAACAAAGGGTCTCAGGTACTATGGTGACTCCTTCAAGGCCTTACAATCCTCAGTGTAGACACCGTGGTTTGATTTATCCCTTAGAGGTCCCAGAAAGGAAAAGAGCTGCATCACTCAGAATATATGCCCTGGGAAGGACACTAGGCCCAAGTTGTAGGCAGCGAAGGGATTGTGTCGACTCCTGAGAGTCCCTTTGGGACTTAAACCACAGGGCCCACTGCCACTTGGAGAAGGCTGGAAACAGGCATATGTACCCAAAGCTAGGAGTGTCTAGAGAAATGAAGAGGGGTAGTGTCAGTCTAAGGAGCTGCCCACCCATCCCAGACCCTCCTTAGCTGGCTCCGAAGCTTGCTCAGCCCTGCCTCTCACCCTCAGCATGTCAGGTTGACTGAGAAAACAAATGAGAGTTTCCATGATCACCCACCTCTATTGTCTAAGGCCTGGGCCTGTGTATTCCACAGCTTTCCAGGGTATTCCAAGGTAGCGAGCACCTGTAAGTAGAAATAAGATTTGCATCTTGTCTAAATCCTTGCTGCCTGCACTTCCTGCCTCCCTCTGTGAGTCTATGAAGCTGAGATCCCCTTCCCATCTCCCTGGCTGGCCACATAGGTCACAAAACAGACACCCACCACCCATACCCTGCCAGGTCACATAGGTTTAATTGCTCTATTTGGTATTACCAGCCTCTAGCAGTAGTTTTGAGATGAAAGGGTTCAAGGGACAGGAATATCAAGAAGAGGTTGGAGGGCAGAGGTTGGAAAGGTAGGCACAAAGATACCCTCTTTTCCATTTCCCTCTTGTCTCATACTATAAGGCCAAGACTGACTGAGCATCCCTGCCTTCTTCAGCCTCCCACCAAGCCTTTGGGTCCTCCATTTTTCTACTTACTCCGTCTTGGGGCTGCTCTTGGCTCCTCCGTGAGTGCAACCAGGATTGCTGCTCCAGCTATGCAGGCTGATGGGAGTCTGATGGAGCACCCTTTGAGCTGACTCAGGCAGGACCTTGCCCTACTCGCCCTGCCCAGAAACTCTGATCCTGTGCTCTGGTCTGCTGATGAGCCCTTTTGACCTTTCTCATACTCATATGTTCACTTGTATACACACACACACACACACACACACACACACACACACACACACACACACACCAAAGTCTTCTGTGTCCACTCTGACTGGACACCCTGATTTTCTTACAAAGAGAATAAGAGACATCAAAGGACAGCACCACGTGGAAGTGGATGGTCTTCTCTTATTGTCCACTGACAACTGTCTCACAATGCCCTGTCTTAGCAAAAGTGCTCTTACAAGGTCAACAGGAACTCAAGGCTGACCTGGGCTACATGAAAAGGTATCATCTCAAAGTGATAGATAGATAGATAGAGAGATAGATAGAGAGATAGATAGATAGATAGATAGATAGATAGATAGATAGATAGATAGGTAGGTAGGTAGATAAAATTAATCAAAACAATAGGTAGAAACAGAATGCATGGGGCCTCACCAGCACCCTGAATCCTCCCTCTCCCAGCTTAGGCACCTTCCTCCTGTCCCAGGTTTGTGTCTCTTCTTTCCCTGTCTCTTTCTCACAGAGATGAAGGATTAGGCATCTCCTTCTCAGCCTGCTGAGTCCTTACCTCCCCTCTAGCTCTCCATGTACCAACAATCTGAAGGAAGCTGCAGTCCTACAAGCTATAGACCAAATCTTCCAGCATCTCCCTCACTCTGCTCCTAAAGAACAGAGATGAACATGAATATTCATCAGATAGCTCTCCTAGGTACAATCCACCCTCTTTGCTTTATAAGACAAAGGAAAAATATTCCAATTTATAAACCAACCAGCTGGATTAAGTCACCTAGCCTATGGAACCTGTGTCTGTCACCCAGCAATCCCAGGACATCCCCTCCCACCAGACTCTTTATGAAATAATGCCTCAGTTCCTCCTTCTGACAGACTGTGCCCTGTGGCCCTGTAAAGACTCAACAGAACACAGCTAGAAAACTCTCCAGCCTCCACACCTGGCACCAAGGCAATGAAGAGACCTGAAAACATGGGAAAGACTGTGGCTGCCTAGAACCATGGCAGACTGCACATGCTGGGCTGTGCACACAACTGTCTGACACCAATATACATAAAATAAAATAAAATTATATATACATATATATAATTTTTCAACTATGCAAAATATAAGGATACAATATGAATTATATGAGGGGTTCTTCATAAACCTAAAAAACAGATACAGCTGCACTATGACACAAAGATCCCACCCAGCTAAGATTATTGTTTGTGCTTATGTAAACCGGAAGATCTCTGAATTCATTTGCAATGTTAAGGAAAAAAGAAAAAAATACTATACTTGTTGTTGTTTTCTAAGAACGGGGGCGGGGGGACTGGGGTCATGATGCTGATTCATAGAATAATCAAAAGGAAACCTGGAGTAAATGACTGAATTGATATGTAAAACAAAAGGCTGGGCCCTGTTCTATGAGAGCTGAGCTATCTGATGAGTTGTCTGAAGATCTCTAGAGAAAGCTGTCTTCAGTAGAATACAGGCCATCAGCTTATGCCCCATGACTGACTTCCAGTGGTTTCTTTCACAGCTCTCAAACACTCCTTTCTCAGAACACTTCTCCAAGCTGAGGCTGATCTTGGCAGTTGGGTGTGCTGACCAAGGAGTGGTCAATGACCAATGTTTCTGCTTCAGAGGAGGATTTCAACTGCAGGGGGCTCTCTACTCCCTAACTGAAACAATGTTTCTACTTTCTAACTGAAACTGTGTTTCTACTCTCTACCTGAAAGAGTGTTACTATTCTCTAACTGAAACAATGTTGCTACTTTATAACTGAAACAGTGTTTCTACTCTCTACCTGAAACAGTGTTTCTATTCTCTAACTGAAACATTATTTTTAATTAGCTCCAAACCACTCTTTCCCTACTTCTGTATGGAATCTCCCAGAAGAGAAACAACTTCCCTCAAACACTTCTGTGTGTCTCTACATCTCCAGCCATGCCCACACCCACCTCTATCTGTTCTTCTTTATCCACCTTAGCAGGTGCAGGCAGTAGAGAAAGTCTGAGACAGAAGTCAAGGCTGAACCATGACTATGAAGCACTGGAAAATGAAAGCATTCGCTTGGAGAGGCAGTGGGAGATACAAACGTGGTATAGGATGTGTATGTTCTCTATCTGGCCAATCAAGTTCTTCCCAGAACCCTAATAGTCTCTGCATTGTGCAGATCACCACAGAGCTTCAAGTAATCCTTCCCATGCACTGAGAGAAATCAGCTTCATGATGTGTGGGTCAAAGTGGCAGATAGCCCAACCCAGACTCACATTTCTTGCAGAGCTAGACATCAAGACCAAGGCCCTGTGCTTGTTTTTGTCCAGGGCTTGTTTATTGGTTTCCCTTTAGATGCTTCCAGCACTTTGTGGGGGGCTGAATGGGGCTGTGGTCTCTGGCAGAGAAGAGAGAGCTAATTGTAAAAGCTGCTCGCAGGTGCCTCCAAGGGCATTCCTGCCAGCTTCGTGGCTGCAATAATGAGTTTCTGAGCATTGTGGGCTATTCCTAACAAGGATAACTAAATCATTCATTTCATTACCGACAGAGCTTGGCAGATAATTGTGCAAGAGGCAATTATCATCACATACATTCCAGGAAGGAGTGTGACCAGCTGATCCTCAACAGCAATGCAGAAGGAAACAAGAGACAAGGCTGAAAGCTCTCTGGCCTCCTGCCTGAGATGAGCTGCTTCCAGGATCACAGCTTTATGAGCTGGGGGGAGGGGGGAGGGAAAGAGAGAGCAGCACAGGAGGGAGAGGGGGAGAGGAGGAATAAGGCAGGGAGGGGGAGAATATGAGAGAGGAACAGAAAGAAAGAGTCGAGAGAAAGAAGAGAAACTGAATGAGGGAACATCAGGGGAGTAGAAAAGAGGGAGGGTCAAAGACTGGGGAGAAAGAAAAGGAGGGAGAGGGGAGAGGAGAAAGTGAAAAGGAGAGACTGGAAGAGAGGAAAGAATTAAAGCAAGTGAGAGAGAGAAGAAAACCAAAAGAGGCATGGGACAGAGAGGGACAGAGAGACAGGAGAGGGGTGGGGAAAGCAAAGAGAAAAGGGAAACTAGGAGGAGCCAGAGAGAGAGAGAGAGAGAGAGAGAGAGAGAGAGAGAGAGAGAGAGAGAGAGAGGTTGCACCTGGCACAGAGGTCTCCCTGCTCTTTCTGTCCTAATTACTGTAGTCTGCCCTCCTTTGCTCCTGTCCCTGACTCCCTGCAGACCTGATTGTCACGAGCCTGCCAAAGCAACTTACTAAAACACTAATTTTCTCTCATTAGCCTCCTGACTGAGAAATCCTCCTGACTTGCTCATATCCATTATCTATAGCTTCCAAGCACAGCTCTGACCAGTGCAAAATTTTCCTCCAATGTGTGCACAGATGCTGGGATAAACTAAATGTTCTGTGTGTGAGCCATGGAACACTACTCAGCCATGCAAAGGAACAAAGGTGGATGAACCTTGAACCTTATGCTAAATGAAGGAAACAAGCCATGGAAGACCACACATCACAGGATTCCCCACTAGGAGAAATGTCCAGGAATGGCAGGTCTGCTTGTAACTCTCAACAGAGGGACATAAAGTTGACCAGTGGCCACCTTAAGACAGGGGAGAGAAGAGAGAGGGAAATGGGAGAGTCTGCAGATGGGATGAGGCTTCTTTGGGGGACTACTGGGGACAGTCCAGAATTAGTGATGGTGGCCACATTAACTCCACAAACAGCCACTGAATTACACTCTGTGAGAGGACAAGTCTCATGGAGTGAGAATAAAAAAAAAAATCCTTCTTTGATTCAAGGAGTGCTATCAAGTGGGAATCACCAGAGACTAAACATATGCAATCCATCCATTCACCAGAGCCAGGCTTGTCACTGTTGTCATGGGAACAGAACTAAACAGATGCCACTGAGGTTTAATGCCATGTCCCATCCAGGGTCCTTCCATATCTCTAGCCATGTGTGTGCCTACAATCCATATACAATGGGTCACTTAGTATCTTTTCTGTAGATTCATCATGTTACATATAAGATCACAATCCATGCTTCCAAGGGGTGCATATATATATATGAAGGTGTACAACATTCCTGTGGGTTTGTATGAATATGAGGGGTAGAGACAAAAAAGGGATAAACACACACATATGTAAAATAAGACAAGGGCAGTTCAATGGTCTGGGGAGTCTGATTAAGCTAAGCTTCTACACAAGAAATAAGAGTAGCAAAAACAGTAAGATTAATGCCTGGGAACATATTAATAAAATTATTATTATCATCATAACCACCATTATTATCATTATCATTATCATTTCCATACATCATCATTATCACACTTACCCATAATTCCCATTCCAGGAAACCTGGCACCTTCTTCTGGCCTCTAAGGGCAACAAGCACTCATGTGGTGCACAGACTCACCATCAAAACATGAATACACACAAAATAACAAAATATCTAAAAATGAAATAAATAATACTACCAATCTAACAGTGGACACTGAATTATTACTATTGTTGCTGATGCTGTTGTATTCATTCATTTACAGTTTGCATTTAAAGTCTG
This sequence comes from Micromys minutus, assembly GCF_963924665.1. Lineage (NCBI taxonomy): Eukaryota > Metazoa > Chordata > Mammalia > Rodentia > Muridae > Micromys > Micromys minutus. Next base: position 20,293,746 of record NC_137972.1, on the reverse strand, counting down.
ACAACCTTAGGCACTCACCATCAAAGACTCCACTGCCAATGTTCCTATGGTGGCCTTTCTCCCATGACGCTTTTGAGGGCAAGAGAAAGAAAGATGGAAACCAGCAGGGATGACCTAGTGAGCTGCAGAGAGATGCCAACCTGAAAGCTCAACTATGGAGTGGAAAGAACTAACTCCTAATGCCTCCACCCCAGGACAAGAAAGACTCTATTAATCTCTTGCTTTGTTTTTCTCTGTGACATCAGCTCTGATATGACATAAAATGAAATCATCTGGTAAGAGAAATTCAGGAAGGGATTGTCTACATTGGCCTATGGGTATGTCTGGGGGTGACATACTTAGGAGATGTGTAAACACAGGGTCCACTGTGGGCAGCACCATTCCCTAGGCAGGAAGGAAAGCCTAAACTGTAGAAGAGCGAAGAAATCATACTAAATCAAGCAAACAATCAGACAAGTGACTATGCATTCGTTCATCTCTCTCCTCTCATGTGAGGATGTGGTGTAACTAGTTGGTCCAGGCTGTAGCCACTGTGACCTCCCAGTGATGGTTGACTATATAACCTAGAATTAGGAGCTTAAAAAAATTTTTTTTCTTCCCCACAAAGTTTCTTTTTGTTAGGGTATTTATCACAGCAACACAAATAAAACTAGGAAAAAGCATTAGAATTTACTAAGTGAGAATTATATCTGGGTAGGACAGCCCCAACAAAATATATCCTGATTCTTAAATTTGTTGGGGACACAGACACACCACTTTATGAGGGGCTCCTTACTTCAGCACTGTAATTGGCTATTGTCATATGTTGATATGGTGACATCTACTGGTGGCAACCAGTAGCACACTTTCCAGGATTCCTGCTTTTCTGACACACACACCTCCACCCCACCTCACCCCCACCCCTGCATACAATGACCCCTGATTGGGTTAGCCATGAGACCTTCCTTAGCTGATATGACACAACTGGGAATGTCATAAGGATGCACACACTGGGGTGCAGTCCCCGTAGACCTCTTGTAGCTCTCGCAGTCTTAAGCCACCAAGTGCAAGGTCCAATGATTTAGGTTGAGTCACCACCAGAGTGAAATGCCTGGCCAGCCTCTGGTTCATTTCTCCACCCAGCAGAGGATCAGACATGTGGGTGAAGACATCACTGTGGATATTCTAGCCCCAGCAACAATCAGATTAAACAGAAAAACGACTCCCATTCAGTTCCATACAACCTCAGAACACAAGGGAAACCCGATATTATATTCTTAAGTCAAGCAGTTGCAGGTTGTAATATTGCCACACACACTGGTGCCCAGCTGGATCTGAGTGAGAAGGATCAGACTCATTATTAAGAGTGTATTTCCTTCCTTTAATGGAAGGAGAGGTATCTTTATGCCACCTTTCTAAAAGCCATACCAAGCCTTAGAGTCCCATATGCCAACAGAAAGCCCAAGGGGCTGCATGCTCCAGTACACTTGTGACTCGTGAGCTCCAGGGGTGTGGCTTTAGGGGAACAGGGCAAACCTGGATTTTCAATGTCATAGCCAAGGTCACAAAAGTTCTAAGTAGAGGAAGCAGGATCCAACTGTCTAACACGCTGTCTTCCCCATCGCTTCCTACGCTGGTGTGTAATTAATTACTGGCACCACATCCAAACAGAATGTGTATGGAGCCAAGAATCTGACCCTGGCTAATGATGGCAGAAGTTCCCTGCACCTCTGAGGAAAGAAGGAAGTTGCGGAGCTCTGCTTGAGCACCCAACGAAGAGCACGCTGGGTAGAATGACAACCCAGGTGCACCTAGGCTAGTCTGTGTACATTTATGGGAAAATGAGGACATAGTAGTTCTCCATATTTCCTGATAGGTATTTTTCATGTGTTCCGTGTGACTCTTTGATGTCTGTATATATATTTGGAAAATGCTTAGAACATCCAGCTAAGACATATCTCTGTCTCTTAGTTTATGTGTCATAACATTTCAATATCTTAGAACATTAAAATCCTAAGTTCACAATCATGTTATAAACCATGATCTCTGTGGTCTCTCCACCAGGTCTCTCCATCCTGCCTAATACTAAGGACACACTAAAGTATTATTACCAGTCCCACCACCAGCCTCTCTCCACACACCTTCCATTTTGTACACCAGAGGACAACGTTAGGTACCCAATGTAAATGGGCTCTTCCTTTTCCTCTGTCTCTGTCTCTGTATCTCTGTCTTTGTCTCTCTCTCTCTCTCTCTCTCTCACACACACACACACACACACACACACACACACACACACACACACTTTACCCTTTTATGTTCAATAGATACAATGATCCTAGGTCTTGCTACACTGAACAGAGTTAGAAGGAACACCATGGGCAAGTGTTTCTTTGACATGTAACTTCATTTCCTTCAAACATAGGCATTACCCCAGACTAGGATAATGTGGTAGATGTGGTTTTAAAACAATGCATATTGATCTACATGGTCATATATGTGTCCCCAATAACAGTGTGTGGCCTCTGCCTTCTCATATCTCTACCAATGCTAGCTAGCTTTTGCGCTCTTGATCAAAAGCCATCTAACAAACGTGTAGGGTGAACTCACCATGTTTGGGGTTTATGTGCCCAGTGAGAGTACCCACTTTTAATTTATCTCTCAGCCATGTGCATGGCCAAGGAAGATCTTTTTCCAGATAATTGGCCCATTTCAGTCAGGCATTTTGTTTATTTAAAATTAAGTGCCTCTTGTTCCTTTGACATTGTAGTAGCTAGACCCTAGCAACTTACGGCCGGGAACATTTTCTCTTGTTTTTCAGTCTGTCTCTTTGCTCTGTTGCTTGTTTCTGGACAGTGTGGAAGTGCCTCGTTCTGATGCAATGTGTGTGTGTGTATTTTACTTGTCACCTGTGTTTTGGGGGCAAGAGCCACTGCCTCGATCAGGGGTTCACAACCCCTGTAGGGGATGAACAACCCTTTCACAGGATCACATAACAGATATGCATATCCAGATATTTACTTTCTGATTCACAACATTAAATAACTAGCAAAATTAGCTATGAAGTAGCAACAAAGATAATCTTGCGGCTTGGGAGGAGGGGGTCTCCATGTCATGAGAAACTGTATTAAAGGGTTGTAGCTTAGGAAGGCTAAGAACCACTGACCTAGATGAAGGTCATAAAATCTCCCATTTTCTGCCACTAAGCTGACACTTTTGAGGTTTACACTGACATCTTTGTCCATTTTGAGTTTAGCTCATCATGTGGTATGAGGGTCCAGTTTCAACCCTCTTCATGCAAAGGTGCGGGGCTGCTGGCACCGTCTGTTGAAAATACCACCCTTCAGTCTGTGTGGCTCCTTAAGACTGAAGGCTTCACACCAAGACCTTAGTCTTTTGTATACAGCAACCTCTTTTAACTCGAGAGAACACGAGACAGGAGCAGCTGCGTCACTCTGTGGTCTCTCTGCCTGGTTCTCTGTTCTTTAGGAACTTCATCCGTGTGTACAATAGCTCGACTTCACATTTTAATTGAAAATGGGTATCAGGCAGAGTCACAGGCTGCTTGGAGCAGTACTCTCACAGGTAGACATTCCATATTTGCTGAGTGAGAAAACTTAGGAAATAATCATGTAGGTGAAATTCAAGACTAAATTCAAGACACTGGAGTGTGCCCTCACCTTGTGGACCAGCTTAGATCTGTAACCTTTGGTGACCTAAAGCCAGTCTTCAAGTCTGGCCACCAAGGCTGCCAAGCTTAGCAGGAAGCAGCCCCATTTGTTCCTGACCCTGCCACTAGGGGGCAGATGCGTCCCATATTTTCAAGGCAGCACCAGCTGCTCTGCCATCCTGGCTGCAAAGGCACCTTGGGCATCAGGCTGAAGCAAATGTTAAATTGCTCTGCAAAATAACCGTCCAACGCAGGGATTGCTACAGAGGTACCAAATGGGGCGGGGTCGGGGGATCTGAAATGGACATCTTGGGTCCTTACTCTAGTGGTAGGACAAACTGAAGTGGGCCTTACTTGTTCTGTGGTTGAGGTAGCAGGATCCCCTAACCAAAGCACTGAGATCCTCTCCATGCTTTGATCCCAAGCAGTGTCACCAAAATGAAGAGGTAGCGTGAGTCAGCTCCTACACCTCGCTGCTGCCCTAGAGAAGGAGGCAGGATAACCAACCAGGAAGCTGCTGAGCGGAGGATTGGGCCCGCGTGCTGAGTATTAGGCCTCACTGTGTGCCCTGAAGCATGTGTTGTCCTGGCGGGGCCTGTGTCCTTGGCTCACTTCAGCTGATCCCTCAGGCATCTCAAGGCAGGGGATGAGCGCAGTCACGCTGCGTTTCTAGGTCAAGGGACTGAAAGTAAAATGGCTAGTTAACCAGTTGATAGGCACTCCGCTGAAATGTGACGACAGAGGGGCTCTGGCTTCTGCCCACCAAGGGTTTGGAGAGTAGTGAAGTCTGAGGCTTAGAGGTGGCAGTTGAACCCCAGGGGAGGTTGACTGACACCAACAGGACTTACTGCCAAACGTAGCTTCTCTCCTTTAATGGGAGCCAATCTCCAGTCTGACCAGGAACCTGAGCACATTCAGGCCCTGCATTGGCTCAGATAGTATGGAAGGAGCTAGCATCTGGGGAGCCCTCTTAACCTCGTCTCTGGAGGTAGAGGTGGAAGGTGGCACTGTCACCCAACTCATACTCTCTGGGACCTACCGCACTCAGGGAGTTCTAGTCCCTGTCACTCTTTGGAAGTCACCTGTACCCTTTTTCCAAGCTCCCAGATATGCAATTCTGGCTGCCCCACTGTCCAGAAATGACAAGGGTGAGTGTAAAGAAAACTAGACTGTGTGCCTGAATTAAAGTGTGCCCTTGGCTGCTCCCTTTCAAGGGTTTGGGAGGGCTAACTCTGACCTTGTGGGGAAAGCCCTGGGCTAGTCTCTTTTCCTGTGCTGTGTTCCTCAGCCTCGTTCTGATCCATGGCAGTGGCAGGGGGCAGGGCTCAGCAGAGACCAAGGATAGGGACCTCAGCAAACAGCCAGCGTGAGTGCAGGCAGACAGGTTCTCCTGAAGGTCAAGGTGGCAGAGAGAGGTCAGATGTCCTGAAAATGGAGGGCCAGGTCAGGTACCTTTCTGCCACTTAGTGGCTGAGAGGTGGCTTTGCTGTTAGATCAAGGACAATAAGACAAACTACCACAGACCAGAGAGCCCTAGCTTCTTGTTTGCTGCCTCTAGTGTCAGGAGCGGGTTTGTGTTCCCAGATGATGCAGTGGTAATAGGTACCTTGTCATATGGTTAGGGGGTTCCCACTGAGCAAGGCCACTCTGTCGCAGAGCCATTTCCGCTGCACTGACCGGCCTTTGTCTCTCAGCGAGCCTCGCTTCTCAGTCCCTGGTGCCTGTTCTGACCTGAGTTTGCGCCAACAGAGCTGTTTGTGCTGCAGCAACTGTGGAGAGGGCTTTGCAAGCTCACGTTCCCTCCTCTGTAGCGCTGGAAGTTTCCACAAGGTTCCCTTGTTTAAAATGCCAAGATGCTCAATCACAGGTTCTCTAGAATAGACAGGAAGGGGCAGGGGGCAGTCAGCATGTCTGTTTGCCACTGCTGCAGCTCAGACGGTCAGGATCATGTACATGTAGGTGCCTGCCTCACTCCTGAGACACAGGCCTGACATCGTGAGCAAACGCATTTTAAAGGAGTCTGGGGGTACATCACAGGTGCCCTTGTCATCTGGGTGAAGGAAACAGAGGCATGGCCGCTCCTTTCTCAGACTCAGCTCTCCAAGGTCTCTAGAAATGCAGGCCCTGTTTGCTCCAGTGTGACAGTGTATGATATTCCTTTCTCCTCTGCAAGGAGAACCCAGGGACACACCTTACCCCGGTCCCTGACAAGAATGGCAACAGCTCCTGCTTCAGGGATCGGGGAAATGCCCAGAGTTCACTGTGGCCCGCAGGTAGCATGGTGTTTTGTGTCATCAGAGAGTCTGGTCATCAGCTAAGGAAGCAAGATGACTCCTCAAAGGCTTTCTCGGAGTGTGAAGTCAGTTACAAAATCAGGTTCCAAGGGATTTCTGATGGCGTGCAAGAGGGGAGGGTGAGGCACCTAGACACAAGGAAAGAACTCCCAACTGATACGCCTCAGCAGTCCAAGACATGGCCAGGACTCCCTCTCTTCCAGATAAGAGTAGAGGGCAAAGGTCACCAGCCTGACAGCTTGGTTATCCTGTCCAGAGATGGGAGCGTGCCGAGAAAGCTGTGCTTTAGAGAAACAGGGGTACAGAGAGATGTTACCCGATGTCCAGGGGAGTGTATGTTGGGACATTGGTCTGCAGGGTGGCAGGGTTGAGAAGGACTGGAGCACCTTTAAGAGGCTGGAGAGATGGTTGTGTGGGACAAGGGCTTTCGAGCAAGCATGAAGACCACAGTCCAAACCCCAAGTGCCCATAAAAACACTAGGTGGATAATCCCAGCACTCTGGAGGCAGATGCAGGGTAGGGGACTCCTTAGAGAGGACTGGCTAACTGGACTATTTGTACTGCCAAACTTTGCCTTAATGTGTAAGGTGGAGATCCATCAAGGAAGATAAAAAGGGTCAACCTCTGTACGCACCCATGCATACTATCTACATGTTCACCCACATACGTGCAAACATTTATGCACATGGGCCACATATGCACACAGGCAAAAAAAAAAAAAATGGGGCCACTTGGGCAGAAGGTCTTCTTCGGGGCCACTCGGATGTGCCTTCCTCAGAAGCAAGGAGAAGTTTCCATGGGTCTGTGGTTAGTTCTTGTGGGAAGGTTGTTATAAAAGCCCAGCTCAGCCTCACTCTGTCTGAAGTGTGATCCTTCCTCCCCCACAGGCTCCTGACAGCTGCCATGAGCTCTACACCAGAGCCTGCGCCATGCATGCTTTTTGAATTTTGAAAGCTCTAAAACAGGGAGTCAAATAAACTCCTCTTCTGTGTAAAGTTAGCCCTACTCGGATGTCTCATTACCGCCACAAGAAGCTGACTCGTACGTACAGGAGGAGACATATTTACCTGGCCAGGGTTGACCTGGGATGATTGAAGGTTGGGAAGAGAGGAACCTCCTTCTGCTGGTTCATTCAATGTTAGGGAGGTAGAGGGCCTGAATATTCTCCCACTGTCCCTGGACTCAGAGCTGGCCTGACCTTTGGTTCTGAGTCTCTGGTTCTTTGTGAGATCCAAGCAAGCCACGCCTCCTCTGAGTCTCACTGGGGACACTAGGCAATGCACATGGGTGTCCTGCTACAGAAATTCTGTGACACTTAGGTTGGCTGACCTCCCACAAACAAACCCATCCTGGACAAGACACTGCAGAAGGTTGAGATGCGATGGCCAAGCACACACGGCCTGGTTTTGAAGACTGGTAGGCTTCCTGAATTTTAAAACAGGAAGTATTTCCTATCTGTCCAGACTCGTGGGCCCTTCATTGGGAGGTTCTCTCTCACACTCATTCTCTCCTTCCTGTCTCAGCTGTATCCTCTCATTTCCTAGGTGTTTTCAGGATGAGGTTCATCTAGGTGTTGTCTGTCTGACCGTGCCCAGACTAGGCAGACGCCGGCACTACGTTCATGCAAACACTCAGTGACCCAGCAGAGATCCGAACACAGGCGTGGTCTAGTTCATCAAACGAATCTGACCCCTGACTCCATCTCTGCATTTCCCTGTGCATAAATACCTCTTAAGATCAAACAACAGGGTCTTGCCTTGGTGCCTTGGTCTTTCCCAAATCCAAAAGAGATAAATAATAAGATGAGAAGCAAAAAAAAAAAAAGGAAGAGGAGAGAAATGAAATGAACATGAGAAGATGTGAGCTTCAGCCAGATCAAATGTCCCCAAGCTGAAAACAGTGACATCCTTATGCCCCGTGCTGCAAGGAGAAGCTCACCCTGGAACCAGAGCGGATGCTTGCCAGGCCATCTGTTGGGTTTTCCCTGTGTCACATGCACACCAAGTGCATGCCAACTCACACTTGAGGAGGCCACCTCATCTAAGGCTGGGAGGATCTGGGCCTCCAGGCCATCCTGTCAGACCCCATGGCAAGCAGGTTCCATGAAGACTGAAGACCCTTGTCACAGCCACACAGGAAGTCTGTTCTTTTAGGAGCAGGACTCGGATCCCACACAATCCACTGAAGCAGTGAACACACACCGAGGTCTCAATGGTTTCCGTGGGTTCAGGGGGTCACAGAACACACGTGATGGACACTGGCGCTATCACTGTGACATTAGGGAGAGATTAGCATTGGAAGAGTGAGGTAGAATAGAATGGAATTCCCAGAAGAGATGAAATTTGAAAGTAGTCAGAGTTAGTGCTATTTTTCCCAAGCTGTGTTTCATATGTAAGTATATGTGGGCACACACACACACACACACACACACACACACATACAGATATCTTTCTTAGCATATGTTGGTTTCACAGAAGCCTGGAAAGTACTAGCTTAGACTGCAGACGAGGCTCATGGAATGCATAGACATATAGGTTCGGTCAGTCCTGGCATTGTTTTTTTTGGGGGGGATAGCTGCCTTAGATCTTGCGTAACTTTGGGCTCCACATCTGTAAAGTGAGAACATTGAGGGGCCCCGATCTCAGAAGTGTAAGAGCATTCCAGCAAAATGTGAAAGGGCCACTTGACACAAAGGCAATGTCAAATTTTAAACGCATGTGGGATGTTGCATATATGTGTTCATGCATGTATAGAGGTGTGTGTGTGTGTGTGTGTGTGTGTGTGTGTGTGTGTGCGTGTGCTGTGTCTGTCCATACACAAGAACTTAAAATTAAAGACACTAGCTATGAGCCCCAGGAAAAGGAATCCAACTATATGTAAGAAGCAGGTATTACTTATCCTGTCCCCTTATACACAAACCCTACATTTCAATCCTGCATACAGGAGCGTTCCCAGGACTCTGCCAAGCATGCCTGTGTACCTTTGCAAGACAAAAGGCAGTTTGAGCCTCTTGACACAAAAGGGGAGAAATCCTAAAGAAATCCTGCCTCCTTAACTGCCCATTGGTTCAGGAGTCAAGACTGCCTTAATCCTCCTCTCCAGAGTCCCTAGACAGACCAGAGACATTGGCTCCCCTGACAGGACAGAGATGAAGGGCACAGGGATGATGCTGGTACCTCTGCAGCTGCATGGTGGTGTTTACTTACTTTCTGGGCAGAGTAAAACTCCTCCTGCCCCTCCCCCAGGAGGGAGGGGGATGGAGAAGGATGCGGAGTCTCAGGGATTTTGCATCCAGGGATGTGAGTGGGTTTTATATTTAGCAGATGACTCACCTCTGAGCACATTAGTCACTGCCTCCCCGCTCCAATCCTGCAGGCAGCGTGCTAGGGATCACAGTGGGGTGAGATTAGACAAGAGATTGGGAGAAAGAACTAGAGAGCCATGGGAAGGTGGGGGGGGCAACACAGGGAGACAAGTATATATAAAAACAAAGAGAGAAAGGGAGAGAGGGATGGAGGGATGACAGGGGATCAGGACTCCAAATTAGAGAGTCCCTTAGAAAAGGAATGCCAAGTCAGGTCCAGCAAAGAAGTTCTAGAATGGTGGAGACTAGCTCAGACTTGCTTCAAGCACCCAGGCATCAAGGAGAAAAGAGTGATCCCAAGACAGAAGAGACAAAGGCACCCACCGATACCTCTTCGAACCCTCCAAATGGTTCTCTGCAGTGGGGTCCAAGCACCTCATCAGCCTGAGTCTCAACGAGGGACAGGCTAAGGCAGTTATGGATGCCAGGGAAGATTACACGGTGCCTCAGTGAGTACCCTGATAGAGACCAAGGATCCTGGACTACCCACATCAGGAGAGCTCAAAATGTTTATGAGCAATGAGGGTTGGAGTTCCATCCACCCCGCTCCCCTGACTTCCTTTCTCAGGCCAAGATCTTGTCCTCAGCAGGACCCACATGCTCCTCATGTGTATTCAGACACAGGCATCAAGTTTGCAGATGGAACACACACACATATGATGCCATGTGAGACCCAGTCAAGCCTGGAGGGTTCTCTGTGCCTCAGTTTACCATTGAAACCTGAGGTGCTCACTTAGAAAGGACTGTCTGCCTTTACAAAACAACAGGAAAAGAACCAGAGGCTATCATGACATTTTCTTGTCAAAAAAAAAAAATCTGTTTCCAAAGCAGAGATGGGACAGGTGCATGTCAAGAAGGCCATGCCTATTCTGTTCCCATGGCTGGTGAATTCCAGTTTTGCAAACTCCATTCTCCACTCATCCCACAGTTTCTCAGGGTAGACACTGTGACCCCAGTTCCAAGAATGAGAAACTGAGTCTGAGAGTTCAATGACTTGTTCACAAATGACAGATCCCTGACTTGAACCTAGGTCTGTAGCCCTGGTTTGGTTTATGTGTTTTTACTTCTCCAAGATATACCCAGCATCCTCCAGGTTACTTCCACATCTGCCAGGGGCTGGCCTTGGTAGTTACAGTAAGATTTCTCTCCCATACCATCCCTACTTCCCTTCTCCCTTCTGTACATATGGCCCAAACTCTTAAAGCTCTTTGTTTTCAGTATGGTCTTGACTTCTGTCGCTTCCCCTCTTCCCTCCAGGTCACGTGACTATATTATGTAAGGCATGGTACTTGGAGAAACCTAACCCTGCCTCAATGCTCCATCTCTCAATGCCCTGTCTTCGTCAGTGAGCATCCGGATGGTTCCCTGTAGCAGGACCAGGGAGGGCTCTTGCTAGCTTCCCTCATCTGCCTAGGTTCTGGGCACCTTGAGGACCATGGATGTATCACTGGGTATTGCCCTGTGTCCGGCATTGCTGAGTCATAGTCTTGCATCTAAGGAAGGAATATTTCCCCACATCCAGGTTTACCATGAAAAGACACCTTCTAGAAGAGCCTCAGCATACACCACCCTTCCTCAGCTCACTTCCCTATCCTGCACTGAGGTCAAGCAGTTCCACAGAAATGGAGAGGACAGTCCAACCAAGCATGCCCCATTCTCCTAAGCCTACCTGCTTCTCTCTGCCCTTAATAGGCAGGACAACATCCCAGATAGCAAGTTCATGACTCTTCTTTCCCAACCCAGGTACATCCTCCCAAGGACATCCTTCTGATGGACCAGGTGCCATGAGATAAGCGGAGGATCAGAGATCAGTGCCAGAGGTGATGGCACAGGGTGTCAGAGGTATCCTCCAAGAATCCTGGCTCACCTTCCTAATCTCTGCCTTTGTCATTGTATGTAGAAATCAGAAACAGCAGGTGTATTACAAACACTGCCGAGAGCATATTCAATAAGAATGGACTTTTATTGAAAGTGGCTAGCCAGGCACTGGCTCATAAATCACATGTGTCGAATGGCAGATAAGGAGCAAGATTAACTTTAATAGTACGAGCTGTGTTCGTGCAAAGAAATGAAGACGGCGTGTTAGAATTACAGCCATAACTATGTACCAGTCACTGTGAGATACAATGACCATGCCCCCCTCTAATGGCAACATCCCTATGATTGTAACAGAAGAGTCAAGCTCAGAGATGTCAAATCACCCACCTGAAGTGACACAATTACCAGGTACTCCGCTAAGACCTGCCTGGAATGGATGCTTGTTTTTATCCCCACAGTTGGAACTTATTCCTCAAACAACTATGCTTTGAGCCCCCAGAGGGACAAGGAGAGATTTTCTCTCAATTAGGGCACTGAAGGAAGAGAAGGTAAAGACACAATAAGCTACAGCAGAACCTTGGAGCATGCTCTTAAGTTCAAGGGCTAAAGCTGGCCAAGGTGGATACTCCTGCAACCCTACAACATGGAGAACAGCAGGTTTGGAGATAAGCTTGGGATACAGCAGGAAACTGATTCTTAAAAGTAAGTGGCTCCTCTCAAGAGGACCTTGAAGTGACAAAATATTGATGGTTGTCACAAGAGAAAAGCAGAGATGATTATCAAGGCTAAACAGAGCGTGTAGGTTATTAGGGAGGGGCATACCAGCGATGGCATTGGCTTAGAGACTTAACCTAAGAATTGTCCTAAGGGAAGCAAAGGTCATCAGGGACCCAGTTTCTACCAGATGCACATGGATACAGGGGTGAGCTTGTCTAGTTCAAGTGACTATTTAATGACTTGAGACAAAAGCATTGTGTCCTTCTCTGTGACAATACAGTCCCAGAATTCCAAGATTTGGGGCAAAATGAAGAAAGTCCTCTTCTTCCATTTGCATGTCTTGACTTCCTGGATGTCTGGAAGACATTGTAGGCCTATCCAGGATTTCTCTTAAGGAAGGAGGAAGAACAGATTCCTAACTAGCTGGCTTCCCAGTCCAGTAGCCTGCTGGAACATGGCTAGATGGCCAATCATCTGACACCGGAGTCACTGGGGGTGTGGCAGTGACTTTCTTGAGATGTGCTCTGTCTCCCCAAAAGACTCTGAATCCCTAGAGTAACACAGGACACCTCCTCCTCTCTGGCTTTGGCATGTCCTGTTGAACACTTGGCATGATGTAGGCAGGTAGTTCTGTTTTTGGATGGATTGCTATTAAACATGCCTAGAATCACTAGAAGACATAGCCTGGCTTTCCTATTGCTTCTTGGTTAATATTTACTAATTTGTGATTAATTAATCATTACAAAAGGCTGAATGGACCCAGGAGACTGAGTGCCAAGGTTTCTTGGTTCTGTGTTTTCTTTGTCTGGTCCTGAGTATTCCTTAGAACTGCATTCACGGTATTCTAAGTGAGAGAAGAAGGAAGGGGATGAAGTGACTTCCATTCTATCCAGGCGGCCGCTGGGGTTTGGGTTGTGTGCTGTGGTTTGGCCTTGCCTAGGCTGCCTGGACATGATTCTGTTCTTGGAAAATGAGCATACCCGTAGCCCCAGGAGCCAGAGAACTTTCCACAGCATAGTTCTTGCTATGCTTGCCTGGCTCTGTCCTCTAAGCTGCCTGACCTCGGGTTGAACCAGCTTGCTGGCTCCTTTCTTTCCACAGACTCTGGAGATCTTGGAGGCCCAGCATTAGCCTGCATGTGTTTATGACTGTCTGAAAACTCATCCACATCTTCTGTGCCTTGAATGCCACCGGAAGCTCAAGACGCCCAGGAACGGGCTTTTCTTTCCTTCTGGAAGTTTCTCTCTGCTCCACAATAAGAAGCTCTGTCATAACTAACCCACCCTAACACTCCTAGATCACAAACGCATTCTGTCAGAGGTTCCTATAGAACATCACCCCTGAAGCCTAAGAGCTCAGCCCACAGGAATGTCTCAAAGACATCTCACAAACATAAAAATGGCTGTCTGCATGTCTACAGACAGGTAAATGATGACAAGATCACGAAGGTTAAGCCGGGGCTGTAAGCTCAAGGCCTATACATGGCATTTGGAGCTGAATAGCAGTATCAAATGAGTTTCACTTCAAAGCCCAAGTCCTTCAAATCTTAAGGAAACTCTACCTTCAATGCTCATGAACCTGTACCATTCAAAAGATGGCTATTCTGTTGCAAAGTTTCAGCGGCTTGCTATAACAAAACAACCATGGAACAAAACCAAGTGGGGGTTCTTGTGAGCTTGCAGACAGCCAAGAAAACAGATTATGCAGAATATCACAACCCCTACAGCATTCAAATACAACCCCTCCATCTACAGGGTCATCAGAGGAAGCTGAAAAATAGAAAAGTTTCTAGCACTTGTTCAAAGCTGATTTCTGAAGTTTTGGTCAAAAAGGTGCGCGCATGTGTGTGTGTGTGTGTGTGTGTGTGTGTGTGTGTGTGTGTGTGTGTGTGTGTATACATACAGGCAAGCATATGTGCTTATCTGAGTGCATGTGTGTGTTTAGAAGTGAATGTGTGTGTGTGAATGAGATTCCATGCATAGGTGAATTATCTAAGTAAATGTGTTTGAATTGAACACAAGCTAAATGTACCTGGGCATGTGTGTGAATGACTGTGTGCTTGTGATCAGATGAGTGTGTTAATTGGAAGATGTCGTCATGGTCCAGTCACATGACTGGTCCAGCCATATGACTGATCCAACCAAAGCCCAGGAAAGGGATGGTTTGTAAAGAATAACCAGGGTGGACGTGGGACGGAGCAACGGGCGCTAAGAACTCCCATAAGACCATGCGCGACTCCAAGTCTGTACTATGAAAAGATAGAACCAGGCTGGATTGCTGGACTTGGGGCAGGGAGCTCACACTGCCTTGAGCTTCAGCTTGGCTCCATACATACATACACTTTACTGCTTGGAGTCTCTCTTCTGACCTTTCCCACAGCCTGTGTATCCTTGTAAGCAAACATGTTCCTTCTCCATGGCCAGGGCTGTTCACCCCCCTGTGCACAGACTTCACCCCGACATGGGAGGAGTCAGGACTTATAGGAGGAAGAGAGTGGGAGGCTCTAACCTTCAGCCATCATTCTTCTTTCCAAAATTCAGAAAGGATTGGGTGGAGGGGAGGGTGAGGACACTGGATAAATGGGTAAATCACTAAATAATGTGATTAATGATAGAGAGAGACTGTTGTATAGGACGGGGGGGGGGGAGCACGGATGAACATGTCTATACATGAAATCTATCTGCTTCCAGAACAGAAACTGGCACCTAGGACCTCAGGAGAAAGGCAACCCATGAATTATCTGTAACCTCAGATAAGTGTATTTAGGCATGAGAATAAAATAAATAGTGCTGTATCTTTTCCTTTGGGGGTAGCTCATGCGAGGCCCGACTAGAGGCTGGAAGCATCCTTCCCCATTTCCCTATCAGGACTAAGATTGAAACCAGTGTGTAAACCAGTCCACTCACTCTGATGATCTCATTTGTGTCCAAGTTTCTCACCAGAAAAGGTAAGAAGAGAGAGTTGGGATGACATTCCATGGCACAGACTTTTAGTGTGTGACCTTGAATGACCAAGCATAGAAGTCCTTAGATACAAATGTAGTTTTCTGTCTCAGTAAGCTGACTGATTGGCCACACCTTTGGTGACACCTATAACTATGTCAAATCCATCATTTGATCTGGCTGCCTTCAACTCTGTAATGGAAAGAAAGACAAGAGACATAGAAAAATAAAAAGATGTTTGTCTGTTGCTAGCATAATCACATCTAGTGGATGCTAAGAACAATTTAAAAAGCCTAAAACGAGAATCCTCCAAGCACTAAAGTATAGTCTGGGAATCAAGTGTGTTTGATGATATAGGCTTGCATACTCAACTAAAAAGCAAGTGCACCCATCCAGGAGATGCATGCCCTGTCCTCACTAGCTTGGACTACTGTTCTCATTTGAGTACCACTGCCTCAGACCTATGTTTACCAAAACCCAAGACCTACACGCAGAGAGAGGATTCACCTGCAGTCAGTCTTCAGAGAGCTATTTCTCCGAGATCCTGACCCACTCTCTGCCGAGACAGCAGTGTTCCATTTGTTCAGCTCCTAGACACTGCATCGGGACTTGACTGCTCTTCCTGCTCAGCCCACATGATCAAAGTTTGGGGTGCTTACGCCAGAACCAGGATTCCGAATGTCTATGCTGTTCTCATCTGTGCACAGGTAGTAAGCCTGCTTCCATGCCTCTTGCAAGCAGGGAAGCTGAGAACAGAAAGGTGACCTTACTTCCTGAGGTCTCATAGCCGCTATCCAGAGCTGCCCTGGCTGGTGCGGCACAGTATCTGTGGTGTATCTCAGGTAAGGCTGAAGTCCATGAATGTGCACCTCGGAATAGAATATGAGGAAGTTCTCCCTTTCCTCTACTTCCTCTGTAGGTCACAGCCACCTATTAAAGCCACCTGGACATCAGGCAAAAGACCTGACCACAGCCTGAAAATCAAATAACAGGGCCAGATGGCAGAGAGGACACTCACTGGCTGTCACTGAAAGAGGAGGCATTAAGCCCCAGCATCTTACTCTGAGGCAAGCTGTCTGCAAAGATGCAGCCCTGCTTGCTGCCTGGGCACCAGCTCCCCCCCCCCCCCGCTAGCCCTGAACCCCCCAAAATACTCATCTAGAGCAAGGCTTCTCCCTAGTTAGGGCTGAGTCATTTTGTTCTGTGCCTTTGTCAGCATCCCTGGCCACTACCCACTAGATTCACATGACTAAGAGGTGACAGCCAAAGACACCTGAAGACTCTGTCAGATGTCCCCTGGGGGCAGGAGGACAAAAAAAAAAGTCAAGAACTTTTAGCCTAGGGCTCAGAGATCACTGTGCAATATGACTTTCTCTAGGCAGTAAGGATAAAGTGGGTGACAGTGGGTACCGGGGTAACTATGGTGGGTCACATACTCTGGTCTGGAAGAGCCTCTGGATTACAGGGAGGGCATCAACAAGCCATGTCACTGATTAGCACTCAGCCCAGAAGCCTAGGCACCATTTCTCAGAAATAATTTCCTGGTGCCATGACCTGAGGCTAGAGAAATGGGTTGAACACCAACAGCCCGGACCTCCTAAATTTCCTGATGGATTTACGGCACAGGTCCTTGTGATCTGGCATCTTTGACAAATACACGAACCTGGATGCAGGCCCTCCCTTTCTTCAGGCTGGAAGGAAGACGAGCTTTACAAATGAGTATGGCGTAAGGCAGGAAGGTCTGTGTGGTCCACCCTGGCCCCAGGGTCCACTGTGTCTCCATCCTGGTATCCACTGCACCATCACTGCTTGCTCCATCTTACTCAGAGGACTGACCTCCAAGGACTCACCTTCCAGACATCACCGAAGAGTAACTCAAGACACAGCTGTACACTGATGTATCAGGAATTCAGAATGCCTGTCTCCCCAGACTGCATTGGCTGTCAGCTATGCTCGGGTGGAAGATGGGGGATGGGGAAGTGGGGAGCAGATCACTGATCACTCTTTCCACCTTAATGAGGCCACCGGTGTCCTCTGGGGCAGGGAGATACACATGATTGTAGGATCCAAGCAGTAACTGGCTGGTGCTGAACAGGCTCTGGGTATCATCAGGTCCTGGGCACTCCCTGGGTCTTTCTGCTGGCCTTGCCCTTCAGCCATCCTTGGTTGTCCTCAGCAAAAGCCATGAATTCTGGGGTTCTTCCCCTTCCCACAACAGAGACACTTCAGGATGTTTTATCAAGACAGTTAAGTGTGTGAGTGTATGGGGAGTCACACTTGAGTCAGGTCTTTGTTTCCGGGAGGACCCTACTCTCTTCCTCTTGGACACATGTTCCCAGTGTATCTTTAGCCAGTGGTGAAGACAGTTATTCCTGAAAGCTTGTTACAAGCGCACAAACTCAAGCCCCATTTAGACCACTGGACCCACGCCCATCTTCTAAGAAGGTCCCTGGGCAGTGGGCTGCACAGTGAAACTCACATACAGGCAATGTGTTTCCTTGAAAGTGAGGACTGACTACAGCAAATGTGCCCTCTGTGGTTTACCCCCCATGTCTCCTACAATCCCACAATTCTATCTTGTCCTAGACATCCCTGGAGAAGATGTCCTGCTGCCACTGGCTTGTCCCAACATCCCTCCCATCCCCTGGAATGTTAACAACTGGGTGGCTATCCTTTTTTCCCCTGCTCCCCATTTTGCCTGCCACAACTGTGGCTGAATTCTGTTTGTTCAAGCCTTACCACTTGGCTATTCAGTAACACTTCATCTGCTTAACGACAGTGAGTCATGGGCTACATGGGCTCGATTCTAGTTATTTTCAGAGGACAAACCCAAGGACAAACATTAGAGACCGACCGCACCACCGGACACAGAGCCTGATGCAGAATGGACTGAAAACCCCATTCAGCTAATATGATGGCTAGGAAGTAGCAGGATTCCCGGCCTTCCTTCTCATCCCCCAATGCTATTGCCTCCACTTGCAGAGAAAAGATCTGGGAATCTGGAAGCAATGGCTCCAGCTGGGGCTGAGATTCCGGTACACAGGCCCTGCTTTGTGCTGTCAATCAGAGAGAAATGGAAGGTGACCTGCAGGTGATACCACTAGAGACACACTCTACCCCTGGTGCTATGTTGCTGGCCCACTGCAGGAAAGATGCTGTGACTGAACTGTCTTACAGGCCTGGTGTTCCATCCATGCCTGGGAACTCTCTGTGGGTTTTAGCAATTCCTGGAAAGGCTTAAGAATCCCCTGGGGCAAATGGAGAGGGAGGAGCCATGGTCTTTCAAACAACAAAGTTGTATCTGGAGCTCTCAGACCTAAGAACCCTGGAAAGAGAAACGCAGAAAACCAGCAAACAGCTCCTACCACTTAGGTGTTTTCTTCTGACCCTGACACCTCACCTTTGAAGTCATACGGCCTCCTAATTGGCCTGTGAGGACCCTATGGTGTTTTACTAATTCCTCTGTTGTGGGTTTGGGGAACAGGGTCTTCCTACCTAGCTATGGCTGGCCTACAACTTACAACTGCCCTCCCTCAGCCTTTCAAGCCCTAGGATTCCATGGATGCCAGGCCTTAAGGACCAGCTGAACTTCAGGCTTATCTAGGTCAGGTGCCCTGGCTCCCCTGAGTGAATTAATTAAATGCCCCTTTTCCTGAGCTCTGCATTGGTGTCCTGACACAACCTTCTGCACAGCTTAGTTTCTGATGCAGCCATTTGGGATGGAGTTGGTACCACAGCTCCGAACTATATCCCACTCTCGCCTGATGCCTTAACCTATACACCTTGGTTGAAAATGGGCACCTGACATACTGCCTGGCACAACTGTGAGCTCATGCAATCCCTAGTGCTATGCTGCCATATTGTCACTAATGACATGACCATGAGGGCAAGAAAGCCCAGTGGCCACCAGCCTGTGCTCCTGGATGGAGAGAGCCATCTTCAAGTTACCTTTGACCTTTATAATGTGTTGTCAGCTTGACAAAATCAGCTGGGAGATGGGGTATTGGACTGTCCGGACTACATCCGCTCATGTGGGAAAGCCTGTACTCATTGTGAGCTGGACCAGGCTGTATGTATAAAACGGAGACAGGGAGCTGGGCACTGGCATGCATCCACAACATTCTCTGCTTCTTGGCTGTAGGTTCAATGTGAGCATCCTGCTTCTCGAGCTCCTGCTGCCTTTATCTTCCCTGCCATAAAGAACCGAGCCCCAAACAGCTAGCTGAAAAGATACACTCCCTCTTAAGTTGTTTTTACCAGAAAAGAAACAATGTACTGGTGCATCATCGAGTGTTGTCACACAGTAACTCATGTCCCTGTTGCACTGACAACGTGGAAGGGAGGTAGATAAAGGCTCTGATTCGATGCTCCCACAGCTAGAGCACCTAGCTCTCACCCGGGAGTTCTAGAAACCTCCATGCTCTTATTACTTAAGAAAAAGCATCTTTGCTGTTCTGATGTCTCCATGCTGAATCAAGGCTACTGGTTAAAAGTGCTTACAGGCCAGGAGATAGGAGCCTGGGGCTAAAACATGGATACTAGAGCTACTTGACTTCCTATCTGCAAACTAGGAGCTAATCGACTGGGACCGTACCAGCTGTAGGTCCATGTACCAGCTGTAGGTCCATGTTTGGGATGGGTCTGAGTAGAGTGTCCCATGTCTCTGTGTCACTCCTGAGATGTCTGCAGGACATGTTCAGGGAAGGCTGTGTGTGGGAGCTGAGTAGAAAATGAGCATACGTAATAGAGGAAACAGGAAAGAGCCCAATCTCCCTGTACAAAAGGGAGCTTCAAGGTCTGAAGGAATTGGGCAGTTTCCAGGATCTCAGGAGAGAGATTCTGGGGAGGAAATCACCATTGGCATCTCTGTTCAAATCAATACCTTCTCCCAGGTCATGAAACCTACATGCCTGGAGGCAGAAAGAAAGATATACTAGTTCCTGTTCTCTGCCTCACGGGAGATAAAGCAGAAACCAAATTGGATATGAATGCACAAACACATCCACACTTGCAGTTCCTCCCTCACTGACAAATCTAAGTATTTCTCCATTGTTAACAATAAACAGTTTCCAAGCAAGTGAGGGCCATCGAGACTGACAGAAACTCCAAAGGGTGACGGCTCGGTCCCTCTATCCTGCCCTCTACAGTCCCTGTGCACTGAAGATCTACCGCCAAGAACATTAGTTCTGAGGCTGTACCAGGAGCACCATCTAATGAGTGGCATGTCTCCAACCTGCGGTCTTCCCTGTACACCTACAGGGATGAAGTTCTCCCTTGGAGCTGGATTCACACAGTATCTGCCTTTTGAACCTGCACATTTGGAATGACCTGGACAGTTTGGTAACTTCTCTGAATCTCAACTTTCCGCTATGGAAGGAACCACAAGGAGGGGCACGGGAGGACTCACACTGAAGGCAGATGGTCTCTGAACTGACTGTCACTGAGTTGCCAGTGTCGGTGATGACTACACAATCTTGACCATGGCTGGGTCTGCAGGATGCTTTAAGTCCACCCCTAACCCTAGATTCCTGACATACAGCTTGACCGCATCTCCCACAGTCACACCCCTAGCTTCTAGATATATTCTGGGATTCTTCTCAGCACTGACACTTGGTGGTGAGTTCCCATCCATCGCTTTTAAGAGTGGGCAACCTTTCTTCATTATCCCAACCAGAACACAAGAGCCCCGCCCCACCCCCTGCACTCCTTGCACTGCAGCCAGAAGAGCTCCCCAACATGCATGGGGCTGTGATAGGAATGAACTTCCAATCCACTGAGATTTCAAAGGCTGCTCATCATTAGAGTTGAGACAATATATTGCTGCTCCTTCATGACAGCTCCTGAGCTCACCGGGTTCAGAAATTACAAAGCTCTTAGCTTTGAGGGGGCATCTTCTCCTTCACGGGACTCAGTTTACAGAGAGTCCTTAACTAGATGGTCAGTACTGTAACCTCCCAGCCCAAAATGCCTACAATGATGGGTGGGGCACTCTATCCGACCACACAGCTGGTCGTTGCTAGCCCAGCTCCTCGGAATGCTCTGCTTGCAGAGTCAGCCAGCACAGCAGAGCAATGGGCAAACCTCAAGGGCAGCTCGACCAATATGTGAAGTTGCTCAGTTGCGCAATGAGAGCAAAGGCAGAAGGAAGAAGCGGAAGCGGGACGTCTCAGGACTCTTCCTCACACGGCATCCTCAGGGCTGACTATTGTGATGCTGTTAGCATCCACGTTGCTCACATCTCAGTCTGGGACACTGGTCTCCCCTGAAGTTGCGCAGTGCACAGCTGGCAAGGCAGTGGGTGGTGGCCTTGGCTCTGCTGTGTCTTCTGTGAATGCCGTGCGTTCTCACACCTCCCTATTGCTGTGTGTGCATCTGTCGTTGCCTGGAATAACTCTTCTTTTTCTCCAGCTACACAGCTCTTTCACTCTGAAGCTGCTTGAAACAGCTCCTTCCCCAGGACCCCCTCTCTGATCTCCTGCTCCTGGGCACGGAGTCAATTCTTTATCTTTCCCTCCTGGCCCCCAACCCAGTGTTGGTCACTTGATTAATTATTTACACACCTGTCTCCTCCACTGAATTGTATTTCTAGATACTATGACCTTGCCTTGGGTGGCTTTGAATTCCCAGTGCCCTGGTGTGCCAGGCTTGTGATAATTTTTCAGTGAATTCTTGTGAACTATGTGAGCCAAGTTTTCTTTTTTTCTTGATGCTCTGAGTCAAATACAGTGACACCAAAATGTATTTTTGAAAACTAAATCACAGGCTTGCTACAATGGTGCATAATTATAATTCTCATGGAAGACAGGCAGGAGAACCAGAAATCCAGTAATTTTGTCTATATAATACATATGTACATATAATATACATATACATATACATACACTTACACACATACACATATGAAAGGCCAGGCTGAGCTCTATGAGATTCAGTTTCAAACAAACAAAAAATAAATAAAATCACTAAATAGACCTAGAACTGTGCAGAATGCAGCCCAAAGCATTTCTGACATGAGATATCAAGTCATGAAGAAGTGGCTGCTGCTAGTACCACTCAGAGGCAAAATCAGGAGTGTGCTGCTGTTAGGATCAAATAAAGGGCTGACACGCAGAATATAATGTTCAGTCTCTGCCCCATTACAAATAATCTCAGGGTGATGTGGAGTCAGGTCATGGAAATTGTTAGGGCACAAAAATCATGGCCACCAAGGCAGAGGGATGCACTGACTTGTGGTACCTATAGTCTTTACTGACACTTAACACACCTCCCAGAAGGCCCACCCTGTAGGCTGGCAGCTGCCACCATTGCTCCAAATTAGTTTTCTCGTCCCCAGGGGCTCAGGAGTGAAGGCCAATCACAGAATATGAAATGTCTGCACAAAAGGAGGTCAAAGGATCAGTCATTAACATTTTGTCGAGGTGTTGAGGAACGTCAAGAACAGGGGCAGGTCAAGATCATGGAGCCAAATGGCTTGGGCATGAAAGACATCCAAGGACACTCTTCTCTCTCTCACCGTGGATGAAACCAGGGCCGTGGCCAAAAATCTCAGAGCAAAAGAAGAGTACCTGTGTATTCTCTGATCTCAGAGATGCTGTGTGCTTCAGCCATCAGAGAAAGCAGTCTCCGAGTGAGAAAGCAGTAAGTGTCTTACAGTCATGTCTCTGGTCATTTGCATTACCATGTCCACAAACTGTTGTACCTACTCGGCCACTCTTGCTCAGCTTCACTGTCCTATCACTCTTGAGATACGAACACCCCAGTGTTTTCCTGATGCTCAGTCGTCCTCTCTACTCACCCATCCCTGAATCCCCACAGTCAGCAAGGATGCTGCCTGGAGAAGTCCTCGGGGCCCATGAAACTGGTGAGCTTCCTCGCTAGACATGGTTAGAGTCAGCACAAACTCTGCCAACCAGACCAGCCTTGTCCACTCCAGAATTCAGAAGGCGATGCCTAGTCTCACTGAAGCGCCCCCCAGTGGTCATGACAATAGCACAACCCCACTAGCATAGATTGTCTCTTCCCATAGATTGTGAACTCCATAAACATCGGTGTCCCCGGAGCCTATGTGTGTGATTAAAAACTCTGGCTTCACCTGTGGTTTCTAGGAGGAAATCAGTAAGTCCATGGAACGTCCCACTGACAAGTAAATCTTTGCTTTGGGGACCTGGGGTGTGATTGGTGGTGTGGGTTTTGAGCCCTAGCAACAATGTTATGTCAAGAGGAATTTTGGGGTCACACTGTGTCAGTTTACTTTGTAGGGGGTGGGGGTGGGGGGTAGAGAATGATGAGTCACACAAGAAGCCATCTGCGACTCACGTGGTTGGGCCACTGATGCGATGCCTGGACACCAACTTGGTTGTACTGTCAGTCAGTATAATACATCTGTGTCATAACACAGTGACATCAGGAAAGTCGTGCTGCCCTGAGTCAGTGTAGAAATCCCACATTCAGGACTCTCACTGGGTTCTGCCTCAAGTGTCTCTGCAGATGACCCATTAATAAACCAGCATGAGGAGTATGACATCATGTTCGTGGGGAGGTCCTGGGGACGCCTGGACTAGTAGTTCAGCACTGGGATTCTATAAACTTTGGCTCCACACTGTCTCAAAGGTTCTGATGAGGTAAGGAGGTACTCCCAAGAATGGGAGACCATTAGACAATCTAGGTGAGAGTGTTCCCCAATCCTGTGAGCTGGGAAATAAGAATCTGGGAGGCCCAGGCTTGTCCCGCTGCCTCTTATCCAAGATCCTTACGAAGGCCTTTCCCTGAGTATAGTTTCTCCAGAGCAAGGCTTCTCATCCTTCCCAATGTTATGACCATTTAACACAGATCTTCATGTGATGACCCCCCCAACCACAAATTATTTCCCTTGCTATTTCATAAATGTAATTTTGAATCACAATATAAATGTTATGAATTGTAATGTAAATACCCAATGTGCAGGACATCTGACATGCAGCCCCCATGAAAGGGTCATTCGATCCCTAAAGGAGTTGCAACACCAGCTTGAGAGGCACTGCTGTAGAAGCTCCTAGTCCATTGTGTAGGGTCTGAAAGTAGTGCCCCTTTCATGTCCTCAGCTATGCTATCTTTGGAGGGCACATAGGATGCTTTCCTAGAAGCTGCCCCCCAACCCAGAGGCTGTAGACGACAGAAGACTCTATGTCAAGAACACGCTCATACGCTTCCATCTGAGATGTGGGAATATTAGGAATTTGTATAACAGCAGCAGGAGAAGGTGACAGCATTTTTTTTCCTACCACACACCAGCGTTATTATAAAGACTGTGCCTTCGCTGACTTACATAATCTCCACAACTTCATGAGGTGAGTATGTTATTATTCTTGTTCTCCTGAGGAGAAATGTGTGTGGCAGAGAGATTAGTAACTCATTCAAGGTCACGGAGCAGGTAGAGAGAAAAATCAAAGCTTCTAGCAGGGGCTTCTTAACCCGGAGCTCATGCTCTTAACATGATTATTCACACACACACACACACACACACACACACACACACACCAGCACCTCCTAGAGTCATGTTTGTTATGAAACTACAAGCCCTGAGCCCCTAGGTCCTCCTAAGTCATATGCCATATTATTTAGAACTTTTACAGTATAAGGTTAACCTCTAAAATATTACCACGAGACAGCCATTCTTAAACATCAAAAAATGCCGATTTTGTGTGTGTGGTCTAAAATAGTATTCTAGGCTAAGCGCAGTCTATACTATCTCGAGGACAGAATAAATAGAAAACACTGTTCAGTGAGGGGCCAGCCTTTCAGCCTCGGGGCCTTCCACTGCCCCTTTATGCTACCCTTTGAAAGTGTGGATGCTCCACGAAGCACCCAAAGTCATCCTGTGACAAGGACAGGTTACATAAGATGAGTGTTAATAGCTGAGACTACACAGACACTCTTGTAAGCACAGGATTTGTTAAAACGTGTAACTCAAGACTAGGCTCAGACAGCTTGCATTCCTAACACCATCAAAAGAAAATCAAATAAACCCAAGACCTGGTTTGGGCTTTCAGCTCTGCCCTTCAACATCCATGTGACCTTCTGCGTCTGACGTGGCATCTCTAAGCTCAAAATTCCAGGGAAGGGAAAGAGGGAGCGGGGACAGGAGGAAGGGTGGGAGAAGCTGCTCCCTGGAGAGTTCTAAGGAACCGAAGTCCCGAGGCCATGCAAAGGCTGTATAGTGCCTCGTGAACGTGTTGCCCAAATCCTCTCTGTGAGGAATGACCTTAGGTCATGTTACATCCAGACAGTCACTGTCTGTGTCCTCTGTCCACCTGTGTTGCTAACTTTTCAGGAAAGCCTTCCATTCAAGGGCTACCTCACCTTGTCACTTGTCCTGAATACCTGGTGTCCTGCTGCGCATGCCCTGAGCAAGGCTTGACCCAGCTAGGCAGTTTCGTGTGGAGCAAACGGAAGCCACGCAGTGTCTGTAATGCAGCCAGCCTTCCTGCCTTCCTGTCCCACCCCTGTGCCTGGAGAGGGAGAGGAGAAGAGGGTCGACACACAAACACCCCTCTTCCTGGCCCCCATCCTGGAGAGAGAAGCCAAAGGAACAGCTTGTGCTGCCTGAGCAGGCAAGCACCAGGAGGGGATCTGAGTCATTCTGACAGCAAGGAAGGCACTGTGCCAGCCATGCACAAGGCACCCTTCTAGGGCAGGACAGCCGACATCAGGGCAGGGAAATAAATGTAGCTCCCAAGCAGAGGGCTCCAAGGTGGCTTTCAGGCCACCTGGCCCTTGGAGCACACAGGAGCAAAGACTCCCCTTTCCCTATGTGCCTCTGTGTGTGTGTGTGTGTGTGTGTGTGTGTGTGTGTAAGTGTGTGTGTAAGTGTGTATGTAAGTGTGTGTATAAGTGTGTGTGTGGGTGTATTTGTGTGTGTAAGTGTGTGTGTAAGTGTGTGTATAAGTGTGTGTAAGTGTGTGTATAAGTGTGTGTAAGTGTGTGTATAAGTGTGTGTAAGTGTGTGTATAAGTGTATGTGTATAAGTGTGTGTGTGTAAATGTGTGTATAGGTGTGTGTGTAAGTGTGTGTATAGGTGTGTGTGTAAGTGTGTGTATAGGTGTGTGTGTAAGTGTGTGCGTGTATTTGTGTGTGTGTGTGTGTACATGTGTCTCCCCTGTGATACAAGGAGCACTGGTGCCTGAATCAGCTATATACCCTTCTAAGTGACCACAAGCCTTCTTTCTCCACTGGACTGTGGTGGGTCACACTGTCACACAAGGAAGAGACCACACATTCCTAGCCTTCCTACCCATTCCTCCCAGGAGGACTCTCCCTCCCAAACACACACAGGGACACACATGCATCCTACAACAATTTCACACAAACATTTTTTTTCTTATGCTTCCCCCTTTCCTTGGTAAGGGTCACCTGCTTCTTGGAACATGTGGTTCCCGGGTGGCAGTGCTACCTGCAGATGTCATACAATCTTTTGGACATGAGGTTTAGCTGACCTTATGGGTGGAGCTTGAGGGTTCCATCTTGGTCCTCTTTCTACATCTTATTCCTGTTTCTTGCTTCAACAAGATGTGGCAAGCTTCCACCCACTGCATGATCCCATGGTGGCCATGAACTCCACCATGCCTTCCCTGCCATGGGGAACTAAAACTGTCTATCAAAATGCACCCTTGCTCCTGTACAAGCTTCTGATGACGATTTGATCACAGTGAGTGAGATGCGCTGTCATCACTCAACAACTGTGTGCCGCATTGTTCTTTCCCTGTGACCTAGTAGCATAAAGGCCAGGATCTTATGGGTTTCTGATTCTTAGCCCCAACTCACTGTAGAATCACACACAAAGCTTATAAAACAATTCCTGGGTTCTACCACAGGGTAACCAACTCAAGTCATAGGCAGGGATGTGTTTTCCAGACTCCCAGAATACACCGTGTCTTAGGACCTGCTGGTTCTAGATGCTCACACATCTTTCAGGAAGGCACATCCTGCTCAGGGACAGGCCAACTACTGCCTTAGCTCTCCAAGTTCTCTGTCTACCAAGGGAAAGGTCTACAATTCTAATCAGCCCAGAATTAATCAAATGCTGTGTTTCCCTCATCTCTAGGACACTCTGGTGTCTGCCACAACCCAAGTACCTATTTGAGACTTGATGGCCCCTGGTCAGTCAGCCACATGTAGCCCACCAGCTTATGAAAGAGGCATGAGGAAAAAGCTAGCTTTCTTTCCCAGTCTCATTAATTTGGGGCTTGATGTCCGGAGAGATCACCTCACAAGGACTGGGCAAAGCCACCTTCACAGTAGCTACCAGGAGCAGCAACAGATCACATTCCTGATGTGTTCTGGGGTCCTGGAGGTGTGATCATGCCCAGAGGTAGGTGGAATAATGAATCTTCCACACCAGGTATGCAGATGCTCCTGATGCCTCCCAGAGGATACACATCCCGGTGTATCGGAGTGGGTCTTCGGAAGAAAGAACTGTGCTTGAGCCCAGGGTGAGTGAGCCTGGACAGGAGGATGCTGCCACCACATCAAAATGCTTGAAGGCCCAGATGGTATTCATTAGAGAGGGAGTCAAGCCAGCACAGGACAGCAGTCCTTTCTCTTTTCCCAGCCTCAAGGACAGCCTGGGAAAAACCAGGTCCTCCCTTCATGGAGTGAGTGTCTGGTGATCTTTTTAAATTTCAAATCTCTGCAGAGGAGGGACATTGCTTATTCAGTGCCAGCACTCAGAAGGGAAGGGATGGTATCTCTTAACTGTTACAATGCAAAATCTATACTGTGACAATTATCACTCCTTGGGTGACCTTCTACAAACCCCGCAGTTGTATGGAGTGTAACACAGGCTGAGTGGTCCTCACCCTGCTTACATTTTCTAAAATATAAAGAATATAATTTGATAGGCAAATGTCAGGGTTTGCCACCGGCCATCTCTAGATCATCAGAGCTTGAGGGTGATTCACAGTTAGTGAATGAAAGTCTGGAACAGCTGCAATCTCAGAACACA
The DNA here is from genome assembly GCF_963924665.1 of Micromys minutus. Taxonomy (NCBI): domain Eukaryota; kingdom Metazoa; phylum Chordata; class Mammalia; order Rodentia; family Muridae; genus Micromys; species Micromys minutus. The sequence continues at coordinate 20,265,986 of NC_137972.1, read as the reverse complement.
GGAGATGGACCAGAAGGATGAGCTCAAGGACAGCCTGAGTTCCAAGCCAGCCTGGGCTACTGCCTAAAATAAAAGTAGAACACTTACTTACCTAGCACATAAGACAAAAGCCCTTGGTTCAATTCTAACACTGCCATAAAAAATGGATGAATGGGTGGGTGGATGGATAGATGGATGGATGGATGGATGGATGGATGGATGGATGGATGGATGGATGGATGGATGGGTGGGTGGGTGGGTGGGTGGATGGATGGATGGGTGGGTGGGTGGGTAGATGGATGGATGGGTGTGTGGATGGATGGATGGATGGATGGATGGGTGGGTGGGTGGGTGGGTGGGTGAGTGGGTGGATGGATGGATGGATGGATGGATGGATGGCTAGATGGATGGACAAACAAATGCACAACAACCAAGCAAAAACTTGATCAGGTGCATGACCTGTGACCTCTAGTTTTCTAGAGGACTGTACATAGGAAATATAAAAATCACATCCAGACATCCACGGGTTCAGGTTTCGCCTCTGCCCCCATCTGTGCAGCCCTCTAGGCAACAGCCTTCATGTTAGCATGGTGCTGATGTCACTGCTCATAGCTTTAGAATGTTCCAAGTTAGTTACCTATTTTATGACCAGTCTGAAAGTTATTCTACCCAAGGCTAGGCTCATGTTTACCTAGAGACTTCCTTTCCCTCTGCCTGATCTGCCATCCTTCTAAACACTGAGAGGGCACTCAGGGAGTATGGAACCTCAACAGAGTAGGGCAGAAGATCTGCTTAAGGACCCCAAAGAAGCTGTGGGTCGGTAAGAGAACTGAAGTTTCCTGACTTTACCCTGGCTGAAGCTCTAAGACACTATGCCACAAGAGGTGGCCCAGCCCTGAGCTGAAGAACTGCTGGCAGCTGCCTCCTCCAGGAAAAGCAGGAGAAGTGGGCAGCTCTGTGGCTCTGAGGCTCCTTCCCCAGCCTGGCACTGTCACTTTGGTCTGCCTGCCAGCCCACAGCACCACCCTTCCTATCATATCCCAGAGAGGCAACACAAGACCGTTATGAAAGCAAGCACTTCTAGATTTCAAGGTCTCTGATTTAAATCCACGACCTTCAATGCGATTAAAATGCTGCTCTCCATTTTACAGGAGCCTTTATGTAAGCATGTAGAGGAGTGCTGTCCCCAGCAAGCTGTGCCTGTTTCCCGAAGCCTGCTGGGCAAGTCTACCTGACTGCAAAAACTTTCAGAGCAGAATACTCCCCACTAGCCAGAGGCTCTGACATTTTAAAAGAGTCTCTTCATCCAATCCAAAAACCCACAGTTTTACAAATGTGTCCATCTATTAACCTCAGCCTCAAGACACTTAATACACAGGGACTGGGTAAAGGTGATGGTTCTGGGGATAACCCATGCTCAGGGAGAGGAGAGAAAAGAGCCAGAGATAGAAAAACCAAGAGGTAGGAATGGGGAGCAAGCTTTTTACCCAAATTCTATTTCAAAAAAAAAAAAAAGCAGGACCAGTAGGGCCCAGGATAGCTCAGTAACTATTTCTGCGCTTGTTCACAATGGTGTGGTAAACCAGTACTCCCGGTAGAGCACAATGTATGTAAGTCAGTTGTAATGTTTCATAATTCCATTAAAAATGAACAGTAGAGTTAATCTTTTTTCAGGTGAGAACTTTATATGTAGTACAAGCTAGCCTCAAACTCACTATTTAACCCCAGACTACCTTCAGGGCAATCCTTCTCCCTCAGCCCCCTAAGTACTGGGGTAACAGCTGTCTGTCACCATGTCTGGCAGTTTTAATAGGAATTTAGTTCACCCAGTATATTTAACACATAGACATTTTAGCATACAATCTATATAAAATAACTAACAAAGATATTTCACCTTTTAATGCCCAGTATTTAAAAATCCATGTCTACTTTAAATCCACACACATCTCACCAGTGCCACATAACAAATATTTGGCTGTTCTTTTCCATGAATAGCTGTCATAGTGTAATGGTTATTCCAGAGAAATTAGGAGAATAAAGAATGGTTCCCAAAACTTCCAAATGAGCAGGGATAGTGATATTGAGGTATCCTTGGAGGCTTTGGAGCATAACTAATTTTGCCCAACTTAGAGGTTCAAGATAGCTCCTGGATCCCGGGGGAAATGATGCTAGGCCATGCTACAAGCTGAAGAGATTAAGTCCTGTTGGGGGATAAAGCTAAAGACTACTAAGAATAGTTTTTAGGGAGAAAGTATAAGCAAAAACCAGGAAGTGGTTCAGGCAGTCCAGCCCATGCTGGTTAATAATGAGAAACTGGGTTCAGAACCCCAGTATCCATGTAAAATCCATGTGGTATTGTACACATGTGACAACAGAGCTACAGAGACAGGTGAATGGAGGATTTTCTGGATACTCGGCTCAATGGAAACACCAAGCTGGGGGTTAAGTAAAAAAAAAAAAAAAAAAAAAAAAAAAAAAAAAAAAAAAAAAAAAACTTGTTCCAAAAAGTAAAAGAGAGACCAAAAGAAAAAGACACCCCACCCTCTGGCCCTTCATAAGGGGAAGTACTCCAGGATATTCAATGGTAATTGCCTCTTATCCAAAGATGTGTGCAGGCCCCTAGTAAACGTAATTTCAGTGGTAGCCTCATTCTATGAGAAGTCTGGGAGATCAAATATCAGAATCTCCCCCAAATAGCAGCTATTGTCTGCCTTTGTTTACTCTTAGAGGTTAAAGAGCTGATTCCACATAGCAACATATAAAGCAAACATTTGTAAAGTTCCAGATACCCACAGATTTAACACCTAACAAAAATCCTGACTCTACAAACTAAATTAAGAATCTTTCCATCTTCCAGTCCAAAGTGGTGTCCATCCTGGATCCCAAACCCACCCTTTAGATGTGAACAAAGAAGTTTTTATTGACTTGCTCTCTGATTCTCTCTGGGGGCAATGGCATTGGTCAAGCTCCTGGGAATTCCTTGAGAGAAATGGCCAATACGCACACAGATTGCCTCTCAGAGATATTGACACACAGCAAACCAGATGTGGACTGTTGATTTTCATGCTGTTTTGACCAAAGATTCCAAATTACTTCAAGTAGAAAATGTTCTATCTGCCAGGGGGTCTGGAGAACCCAAGATGGTTAAGGTGAGTAGGAGGGAGACAAATGCTTAGCAAGGCAGAGATTATGTGCTGCATAAAAGTCATTATTTTGTGGTCAGGTCTTTGGCGCCAATGTTGTGATAGTGTTCCTTAGAGTAGAGGACCAGAGGAAATCCTCAGTGGTGCTCAAAGGGGTCTTTGAAGAGATAAACTATGACCTTTGGGATATCTATTGAGTGGTAGTCACCAAGCATCTTTAACTTATTATGGGGTGTACCAGCTTCTGCTGAAAGTATGATGATAAAGATACCACAATTTTCTCACTGAGGAAGCTTATCATGTAGTAAAGAAAAGATCACAAACCTAAGGCACCATCTGTTATGAAAAATATAAACCAACTCCAGAGAGGACCCAAGAGCTGCTGCTCAGTCTCTCCTATAAGATTGGAATGCTGGCCATATGGAATTACATAATCTTGTCCCAGAAGATTGGGATGAAGGTAGTGAGGGGCAAGCTTTGGTGGAGATGACTCAGGCTAAAAATTGACTTAATGTAGATTCCGTGCGGAAATGCATGGATCCATCAAATAATATTGAACTGAGGTGGGTGTTGATTCGGGGCAGGTAACAGAGCATCCCAAGGCATGCAGATAAATAGGTGTGAATAAATATCCTTGGGGACTATAGAATTTGCTAGAAGATTGATGGAGTCTTAATAATTGCTTCGTTGGACTTAAATGTGAGCGGTAAAACCACTAATTGAGCTTCACAGAATGAGCCAATGACTGGTCCTCTCCTTCTGTTATTAGCCCTCTAGTCGAGAAGCGTGATGTAGTTCATTTTCATCCTCATTCTGTGTCACCTCATTAACGTTAGGAGTGGAAAGTACCCAATGTGTGTTGAACAGATAAATGAATGGAAACATGAACTAACAAGCAAAGTGCTGAACACATCAGTGTGCACACAGTAGGCTCTAGCTCACCAGTGCTTGCTGATACTCATTTTGGCCTAGACATTGAATGTCTCCAAGTCCAAGATTTCCTCATCTGTAACACAGATATGACTGTAAAGACTGCTGCAGGTACTTGTGAGGATTAAATGGCAGGGTAATATGTTTAATCAATTAGAAAATATTTAAAATGAAATGTAATTGGTATCTCACTGATACAATAAAAGAAGATGTGCTATTTGGGAAGCTTAGAGTCATCCTCTGGACAACTTGCTTGCCACAAAAACTCTCCTGTGAAATAGATCCACGTACATTGAACACTTAGCTTCTTACCCTAAGCAGGAGACCAGTAACAAATGACCAGATGAAAATTTATAACCAGAGATGTCCACATGGCCTTGCTTGACAAGACACAGAGTCAAGGAGGTTCTTAGCCTGTTCCTTACAAGTAGAAAGTGTATTGTGCCCTCCCTGAATTTCCTGAGCCCTGGAATTAAGATAGCAGCTGGATTTACAGACTTTGACCATTGCAAAAGCTATTGAATTAGCCACACACACACACACACATGCACACACATGCACACACATGCACACACATGCACACATGCACACACATGCACACACACGCACATATGCACACATGCCTATGCAAGTCCATACACTTGCCTGCTCCTGCAAGATTAATTAGACCACTGCTATGCATCTGTACAATTTTCCACCTGCCTTTCCAGATGTGCACGTAACAAGTATAGCCAGCAGGCTCTGACAAGTCAGATTAGTGTGGTTAAAGATGTGAGAGACATCTAGACAGACTTCTTAGGGCAGAATTTGGCCTCCCGTCCTTTCCTAGTGGGTGCTAAGCTTACTGCTCAGGACTCTGCTGTGGTTTTATCAAGGAAGCAAGTGGCAGACTGAGCTTCCTGTGTGGTCTTCATATTTACATGAAGTAGGCCCAAATCCATAAGCCTATGCTAGATGTGGGCTCTTGACTATTTATCTTTACCCTTCCCCATGATCTCCTGAGTATCACTTCCATCAGTCAGCACAGCAGCCCGCTTACTCTGATGGACACCATCTGCAGGGTGCCCCAATATACACATGGTGTTCCATTTTGGAATGAGTTGTCCAATGTGGTATTTCTTGGATCACGCCACCTACTGCTCTTTAGAAACAGCATGCTAGGGGTTGTAAGAACTCAGGTTTTATCTAGAGTAGCATTTTGGAAAACTCCCACTGTCCTCTCCTCTCTGCCTTTAGGAGCATGTATCATCAGTGTTGGTAGGGATAGGAACGTCACTTTACAAAACAACTCTCAGAATCAGCCCACTCTCACAAGAAGAAAATGGTCCCCTAGTTGCCAAGCAGTTACCAGTCCATCATCTGGGCTGATTTCATGCTTCCATTCACCATCAAGAGCTCGTTTCTAAGCAACCCCTACATTGGAAAGTCTGGAAGATCTGATCCAAAATGCAGCCCTCTGGCCTCCACTCTGTAGCTCCCATACAAAGCCTGGAAGCCACATCTGGGTCTCAATAAACTCTCCTCACTCACAAGTCTCATCTATTCCAGTTTCTGAGCTACAGCTCCAGATGACAGAGACCAGGGACCATATGCATCTTGGACTGCACCTTCTGTGGTAGCTAAGGAGACGATTCACCATTGTCCCCTCTGGAAAGGACTGTCAGGGGCATACCTGGGCAATGTGCAGCACTCTTGGACTGCTGGCATCCCAGAGCCACTGTGTGCAAGACTCTGGTACAGAAAGCTGAGGGAATTGCCTGACACCCATTGGCGTTTGTCCAGAAGCCACATAAGGTCCAGTATGGTGTCGGGCTCCTCCAGGTCCCATCCCTCTCTGAGGTTTAGAAAATAAATCTTTAAAATTCGGATACAGTGTGAAGAACAGTTGGCATTTCAAATCCACTGTGGCCTTTATTACACTATTATCATTAATATTGTGGCCACGGTTGGCATCCCAATGATGACCCAATGATGACTATTCAAGGCAGTTCCTGTGCACCAGGTGGAACAGTTCTTCCTCTCAGTTGTTTTGTTCTGCCTTTGATTTACTTCTTTACTTTGAGGTGGGAATTATTATTATTATTATTATTATTATTATTATTATTATTATTATTATTATTGCTCCAAAGCTGGAGAGATCACATGACAAGAAGAGAATGTAAAGACAGCCCTCTCCTACCCATGGTCTTTGTACTTTTGGAGCCCTATCTGCTAATTTAGGTACGAGTTGAAAATGCTGAGAAAGAAAGGGTCTCCTCTGTATTGAACACACAGAGATCAATCCCTCTGCCATTATTCCATATGTTATAATGTCAGTTTTCATGCCAGCTTCATTGCATTGGGTTCTATAAGTAATCTAGGGATGGCTTCAGGTACAGGGACAGATGTGCACACAGTATGGAGCTCCAAGTCACTTTATGTGAAGGACCCGAGCACCAGGAGATTGGAGTATTTGAAGAGGACTCCTGGATCCAGCCCCACTCAGCCACTAAGAACTGAATAACTCTCTTTGGGCTTTTCCTTATACCATTGGAAAGTAAGAAACACCCTCCCCGAGCTTGTCAAGGACATTAGGAAAGTCCACACACTGCCCATGGCTCACCAGGCCTCCACAATGGATGTTTTAGATCAGACACTGGAAAGAGTCCACCCTTATCTAATCAAGAAAGCATATAAGCTAATCACACTGAGGGTCGCTTTGATCCAGCTTATTACATTTGATGTTATACTGCCCCCCCCCCCGTGAGGATTCTTTGAGATGGTTCGTTCCAAAATCAAATTAATGGCCTGTCACACCCGAGAAGACCAAGGCTGCATGGTCAAGCACTTGCTGTCAGTGAGTGATTTGGTTCCTTCATCTTTGCACCCCACTGGTGGTTAAGGTCAAAACAGGCAACAAAAACCTGATCAGATCTTACTAGGGAATCTGCCAAAACCCCAAATTGCTGGTATAATAATTCTTCCTCTCCATTTCTCTTACAGTGATTCCTGAGATTCCCACACCTCATCACCGCATGACCCTCATAATGTCACAAGGGTGTCCTTCGCCATGAGGCGGTCCCTGCTCTCCAGAAAGAAAGCATGGGTGTGGAGCAAAGATTTTGAGTCAGCTACCTAACCGGGATCCACAGTCTGCTCTGCTGCCTCCGCTTGGGTGCTCCTGGGAGTTACATAAACATCCTGAGCATGGCTTTCTCAGCCTGCAGATGGGGACCATGTAGGACAGAGAGGAGAATAAGGAGTTCAGTTCTGCACAGTGAACTCATCGGGGAGGGGACTGAGGCTGAGAAGATGGCTCGGCAGTGAAAGAGCTCATCAAACAAGGAGGAGGACCAGAGTTCAAATTCGCAGACCCAAGTGAAATGCCCAGTGAGGGTGGTGACCCGTATGCAAGCCAGCCTCATAGGTGGAGGCAGGAGACTTCCCAACCAAACCATGTATCGGGATTATCTGTAGCATCAAGCTCTGAGTCTGACAGAGAGACCTTCAAAGGATGAGATGGAAAAGCAAAAGAGGAAAAGTCCCCAAATCACCTTTGCTCTGCAACACTCACAAACAACCACGTGCACAGTCACACAAAAAGCATGCAGGCACCACACATGTACAAGAAAGACACAAACAAAAACAAACAAACAAAAAAAACAGAGTTGGGGGTTCTCAATTTATAGCCTGAGTCCTTAACAAAAAAGAGCCTGTGGAAATATTTGCACACTAAATATTCCTGCACAATAAATCAACCACACACGCCTTCTGGATCTGTAATTAGCTTTCCTCTCTTAGAAGGGGTTGTAATTCAAAGTACAAGGAAGGCATTTCCGAGAAGGCTTAGGAGTCAAGGCCATCAAAATTGTCCCCGCTGTCTACACAGGACCAGGGACCGTGGGTCTGGTTCCAGATGGAAATGAAGTCAGACAAGCAGAGCAAAAGGAATCAGAGGCATGACTATGGTAATCCAAAGGCTGACATAGTTGATGGCTCTTACCTCGCAGGCACTATGAAAACTCCCTGCTCATCACATCTTAAGGACAAGAAAATTTAAGGTTGGAATAATGTAGCAACCTGCCCAAAACACAAGCTAGCAAGAGTCAGGATCTAGAGTTTTGACCAGGCCACCCAGGGCCTGAGCCACGCACCCCTCCCCTCCGGCTCACCTACAACTATCTATGAGTGATGCTCCCCACCAGTCACTCTCAAAAAAAAATGCCTCTGCTTCCTCCACTCCATCCATGTCTGCCCCCACCACACTGTCAGTCTCTATTTTGCACAGAGGGAGACAGGTGGGTCTTGACAAATGAGAAATGGCAACGTGATTATCCAGTCCCCTTAGTGATCGATGGTGTGGGGAGAACAGACCACGTGTGGCTCAGAGCCTGCACTGAGTGACACAGAGCCCCAGCGTGTGATTCACAGGAGCATGCCAGGGGTGGCATCACGGCAAACAGCAGCTAGGAGGCTGCCTATCAGGGACATTGCCAGAACCAGGAGCTGCTTGCAAATTTTCCTGGCTCTCTAAAGCTGGCTGAACAAGAGACCAGACAGCAACTGGGTGCCTTAGCCAGGACCCTGGAACCCGGAGAGAAAAGTTCCTGAACCCTATGAAAGCACTGTTCCAATGCCTTCTAAAAATGTACAGAGCTTCAGGCTAGGAGCCGCTGGTCTTACAAGAGGCAGCTGGTGGTTCTGGGTGGCCATTTCCTTCTGGTTTAGAAGATGCCATGTGGCCCTTTATTCTGTTTTTGTAACTGGGAAATAGCTTTATTTCTTCAGCCAAAGCTCTGGTACACAGTTCTGTCGAAGCTTTTCCCTGGGGCCCTTTAGGGGCTGCCCCTCACTGCCAGGATGCTGTTCCTCGTTTTGTAATTAATTACTCTGTGTTTGGGGGGGAGATCCATGTGTGCTTGCAGGTGTGTGGAGGTCAAAAGCCCAGGCAGGTGTCTTCCTTTGCCATTCTCCACTGTGTTTTTTGAGGCAAGGTCTCTCGCTAAACCCAGAACTCACTGATTGGCTGGGCTGGCTAGTTAGCGATCTTTCTGTCTTTGCCCCCACAGCACAAGGCTCACAGATGTGCACCACCCTGGCTGGCTTTTAGCAGTGATGAGGGAAGACAGAGGTCCTCATGTGTGGGCAGCAGACACTTTACCGCCCGAGCCATCGACCCAGCTCAGGCAAACTGTTCTTACCTAGACTCTGTACTCTAGCTAGATCAAAGAAATGGACAGTCACAGCCAGAGTTTGGGAACTCCAAGAATGTTTGCCTTTCCCCTTACAATGGTCTCAGTGAGTTTCTCTCATATCCCATGAGTTAAAAGCATATCCCACAGATTGGGTATGGGAGGAGCTGTGGGACCCTGTGGGAGGTCTTACTTGTGTGGGAGGTGTGGTATCTGCACCACCTTCTTCCTCTTTGTTTTCCTGTTTAACGGATGCTCATTTGCTTTTCTGTGGTCTCCAGTTAGGAGGACGGCCCTTGCTAGAGACCCCCAAATCACAAGTCAGCACAAACATCATCTTTAGAAGCAAAGATGTCAGGTAAACCTAAGGGTTACACTTCCGTCTGCAGGAAAGAAACTGTCATGGTGCAAGCAGGTCCCAGCACAGCTCCTCAGCTAGGGGTGCAGTGTTGGGAGGTCATAGAACCTCAGGAAGGGAGTCACAACTGGCAGAGATGGGTCACCTGAGTAGTGGGACTTTGAGGGTTGTAACACACACACACACACACACACACACACACACACACACACACACACACCTCTGGCTGCTTCTCTGCATCCTGAACAATCAAGATGTGAACAAGTCAACCAGCAGCCTGCACCTCCAGAGACAGCGTCTCCTGTCACCAGGCAACCCTCAGCATTATGAACTGCACTCTGCAACAACTGGGGATCCCTTCAATGGCTTCTGTCAGGCACTGTACCACTTGTGTGTGGCCTGTGAATTGGCTCCGTGATGGTGTCTCCTCGGGGCTGGGCCCAGCTGGTAGCTTACAATGTTGCCCCTTCCTTTGCTCCCATCCTGGAGCCTGGCCACCCTGCTGGGCTATCCTGGAGTATTTGCTCTGTACAAACTGAGAAGCGTATTTGTCTAGATACACAAAGTCAATGGTGCACCAAGGTTAATGTTCCAGAAACTACAACACTGCCCATCACACCCTGCTTTCCAGAGTGGAGAAAGCCTGCCTGTGAAATCCGCTGACCTAGGAGATCAAAGAGCAGATATGGGCAGAGAGAGAGACAGAAGCCTAATGATCATGTTTGGGCACCCGGAGCCCGCCATGCCTGCAGCCCCTGGTCTGTGTACAAATGGAAATTAGGCACATTTAAAAACACGTTTCTTCATCTTTAACCACTCTGTGTCCTACTCTCACTAGTTCCAAACGCAGAGGCTCACCGTGCTCAATGTGATGTGTTGAGATCTTGTCCATGCTGGTCTACCACCTAGAGTTCAGATCCTGACCTTAAGATCTGTCCAGGCTCAGTCCAAGGGTCCTGGCTTCAGACACATCTCCCTTCCTTCTGCCTCCACAGATACCAAGAGTCTACCCTTTAACATCTTCAGGGTGCTGCTGAGCTTTCTCACAGCACAGTGATCCCTGGTGAATGCCACTATCTTCTTGGCTCAGTTTGAACATGTCCCCTAAAGGACTATAGTCTGTCCATGTTGAGAGATAATGAGACCTTTAAGAGGCAAATGCCAGTGGACATGGTCAGGCTATTACTAAGGGTGCCTGGCCCTGAGTTGCACTGGCTTCTGTGTTACCCTGATGTCTCTCCTTCTTTCACATGCTGCTCCTTATGAGGTCCTCGCCAAGGTCACCTAGATGCTGACCCTAAATGAAATCTCCAGAACTATCAGCTAAATCATCCTTGATTTATTTTTTATTTTATAAAAGACTCAGCCTCAGCTACTTCGTTACAGCAAAAAGAAACCAACAAAACATCCATGTGGTGCACCTAGGGAAGAATAAACTCCGTTTCTCATCCCTTTAGTTTTATAAGGAGATGGAAAATGAAGAGATAGCGGACAGCAGAGAGACAGTGGTGTGCAAGGGTCACCTGGAAGGAGCCTTAAGAGAATGGAGCCAAACGCATTACAACACTGCAGGGAAATCCAGGGAAATAAGCACTCAACCTTACTCTCTGCTGCCTCTACTGGTGGCCTGCCCAAGTGACAGGCTCTCTGCCAAGGCCAGGTCACTGAGCAGGTGGGGAAGGCTGCCTTGTGAAGGCAGCAACTGAAAAGGATGCCCAGACACTAAGCCTTCTCCTTCTAAGCACAAAGAGAAGGTGAAAACCATTAGAAAGCTCACAGTTGAACACAGTTCTTTCATTTAGGTCTCAAGCATCTCTTGCATCTTCCTGCTGACTGGTATGGGTAGATATTTCAGGATCCCCCCCCCAGCTTCCCCAGCCAGGCATGTCACTACAGAAAGACAAGGCTGGCCGTGCCCAGGGTGGGATCTGGGATGCAGAATACTGTGAGCTCACTGAGCCAAGAGGAACAGAAGCCTCCGTGGCCTGCCCAGCAACACATAGCAACAGAGATAAGAATAGATCCCGGCCTCCTGCTGCCCACCCACCCCCAGGCTCTCTTCTATGCTTCAATGAATGCACGTGAAAACTGCCCCCCCCCCGCAGATCCCCCACTCACGCATGGGAAGTGACTACATTTCATTCAGCCCATTGATGCTGCTTGAAGATGCAGGGCTTGGTTTGTGTCCAGGAAAAGTAGAGGGAGCTTTCACAGAACAAACGGATCTGCTCTTGTGAAGAAATGCCTCAGTACCGCTTGCCCTGGGCAGCCATTAGTCCAGAGGCTGTGTACTGACTCAACTTGAGAATCTCAGGTAGAGTCAGCTACTGCCATACTTCTGCCTGCTCACACCCAAGGTCCCACTCAAGAAGACTTCTTCTTTAGCCTGGGTGCTATCTCCATCCATAGACAGGGTGCTGTGGGAGATATGAAGCTAGGTCATGAGCCCCATGCCTGGGATCCCTTCTAATTCAAACACTGCTGAATAGCCAGTGACCATAGGTAGCCTGCTTTCTCTTTCTAGCCAGGCATTTCTGCAGGAAAGGAAGGCATAAAATGCTGGACTCTGGGAATCTGGATCTTTTGTCCCTTAGGACCTTTTCCTGCTCTTTCTGGTGCAAACTAAGCAGTGTGACACACAGCTTAGCTTCTTGGATTCCTACACCAGTGTCCCTACAATGACCTTCCCTCTTAACATCTATTTGCCCCTGGTAGAGGAGTTGTTCCCTTTAAAGGGACTTCACCCAGAAGAGGCAAAAGTCTTGGGGTGGGATTGTCACTTTTTCTAGGACTCCACAGCCCCTCCCACAGGTAAACTCAGGGAGCCTTTTTATGGTGAGGGAATGCTAGCATAGACTAAATGTTTCTATTCCTCCAATAAAATCTCTAATGTGGGTGCTAGGGGTCAGGTTTCCTAGAGGTAGTTGGTCCTGGGGGCAAAGCACTCATGAATAACTCAGTGAGCTCCCACCCCCAGAGTAATCCCTTGTTCCTTTCTCTGGGTAAGGACCCAGAAGAAAGATGGCTGTATTGGCTGGTTTTGTGTCAACTTGGTACAAGCTAGAGTTATCACAGAGAAAGGAAGCCTCCATTGGAGAAATGCCTCCATGAGATCCAGCTGTAAGGCATTTTCTCAACTAGTGGGGGGGGGGGGCAGCCCATTGTGGGTGGTGCCATCCCTGGGCTGGTAGACCTGGGTTCTATAAGAAAGCAGGCTGAGCAAGCCAGGGGAAGCAAGCCAGTAACATCCTTCCCTGGCCTCTGCATCAGCTCCTGCTTCCTGACCTGCGTGGGTTCCAGTCCTGACTTCCTTTGTTGATGAACAGCAATGTGGAAGTATAAGCTGAATAAACCCTTTCCTCCCCCAACTTGTTTCTTGGTCATGATGTTTGTGCAGGAATAGAAACCCTGACGAAGACAATGGCCGTCTATGATGACATAATGGTCCTGAGCTCATGCTTGATGGTGTTAGTGTCCTGCCCTTGAATCCGTAAATTCGCGAACTCTGGGAAACTTTTTTCTGCCAGTCTGTAGCATGCTAAGACACTTTGTGAGCAGGCTGTCTGGAGAGCTAAAGGAAAGGTGGATCAGGGTTTGGATCTCTCTTGGGGGAAGAAGGCTTTGACTCCAGCATCCACTGGCACTTCAATTACTAATCATAGTCTGTGAGTCCTGAGCTTGCACAGGACAGAGCATTTGCTCACTACAAAAGACATGAACTCAAAGTCCAACCAGATAAGGGTGAAGGGCCTTTCCTCTAGCTTCTCAGACCTCTTAAAATGGCGCCTATGCATTTTAGTGAAGAGGAACAGGTTTCCCCCAGCACCCCTCCCACTTTAAACATGACATAAATGCACGTGTCCTACATGTCATCAAACTGTTATTTTCAGATCCAAGTTCTATTCTCACCATGGTTCAGAGAGAGAACAGTGAGGGAAATGGCCGAGAAGCTGAGGAGAATCTTCATCACTGAACTATGCTGGAATTCCACCCATCGATGAGGACAGAGAGAACAGGAGACTGCAGAGGGCCATTCTTACACAGTGCTGTGTGGAGGTGACCACAAACGTGATGGTGACAGAGACCCTAAGCTAACTGAACCTGTTGGCAGGGGCTGTCTGGGAAGGTGGAAGACCTCGGGCAACATTGCTGTGTACACGTGGCATTTAGTCCTCAGGGGACCCGTGTGGGACCCGAGGGGCCCTCCTAGGAGGCTTTCACAGTGGAGCCCTTTCACAACTCCATTGGGAAAGAAGACTGCTTTGGCAGGCCTTCTGAAATGCTCACCTATAGATCTCTGAGTACTGTGAACTCCAAACCACGCCAGCTTTCCAAAACTACCACTCCTTCTGGAAAGCCAAGCTTCTTGTCTTGGACAGCCCACACACTCAAACTCCACCCTGAAGCTTGCTCACCAAACTACTCCAACTTCAACCTCTGTTATCCTGTTGACAACATCTCCCTGGCCCAATCTGGGCAAACAGCACAGCAGATGAAAGCGGATGTCTGTGAGCTAGTGATTAAGCCACGACTAGCACACATCGCTTCAGTCATCAAAATTTCATGAAGCCGCCCATCGGCAAAAGCCACTACAGTTCTCTAAGAAGAGAGCATCAATATGGTGTCCACGGCCTGGCCAAGTGTTTATTAATGAGCTGATTCTTTAAGAATCAGTCACTTCCCTGTGTTCAAAGGGAGTAGTGGGAAATGTAGGCATCCTAGCTGCTCTCTTTCTCCATAAGGCAAACTTTCAAACAATGAGCAGATCTACAACAGATGGGCTGGGTTTTAGCACTCCTGAGGGGGGCACATGGAGCCAGGCTGTCTCTAAACCTAAAGAAAACATGAGCCATTATTGGTGAGAGCATCTCCCTCCCTCTCTCCTTCTCCTCTCTCTCCCTCCATCCCTCCCTCCCTCCCCGTCTCTCCTCTCCTCTCCTCTTCTCTCTCTCTCTCTCTCTCTCTCTCTCTCTCTCTCTCTCTCTCTCTCTCTCTGTGTGTGTGTGTGTGTGTGTGTGTGTGTTTACAAAAAAGGAAGAGAGAATCAGAAAACCATGAAGGTGAAGAGGAAAAAAACAGGTCTATCAATCTAGGACATGCATGAAGAACAGGAGACAGGCAAGACAGAAGTCAGACATGGATGGCAGAAGAGACAGAAATGGAGGAAAAAGAAACCACATGAGGTTTCCAGGAACGACGTGAGAGACACAGAGAGCAAGGAGAGAGGTGGAGAGAGACAAACTATTATTAGTTCGGGGAAGGTATTGGGCAGAATGGGGGTATAGGCACCTGCCTCCATCGCTGTTCTATACTTGCTGAATGGTGCTCCCCCTTTTTCTGAGACTATTTCCACATCTGTCAAAGATAGGAGACAGGCCAGCTGATGTTGATGTTTCTTTCCGGTTCTTCCTGTCAGCGCAAGACTTCAAACAAATCCTCCAGACCTTTCAAGCCTTTAAAGACACCACAGCCTACAGGAGAGTTCTGGGAAAGTGTCTGTGCTACTCACATGGGCCAGAAGGCAGGAGAAGAGACCAGAATGGATGCAGGACCCTCTCTGTGCAGAGTTCTCTGGCACACAGACAACCTCAGCCTCTTCCTCCACCCTTCCTCCTTTGGCCACTATAGGCTTGGTTCCCAAGACAGTCTCCTCAGTAGCACCATTGGTGTTATCAGCATGGACATTACTTGAGCTAACGTTTTGTGGATTTTTCTTACTATGTTGTTATCCTATATGAGCATGCAGAAGCATCTTAGATGCCTTCTTCTTCGAGCAACTCTAACAACATATGCACCCCTGCTCACACCGCCTAACCAGCCAGCTAGTTAACTAGAGAGAAACCCCGGGGCAAGTGTTATAGTTCTGTGGTTTAGCTTTAACTATGGGGACTCGTGTCTTTGCTTAGTCTACTAGCTGTGTAGCCTTGGCCAAGTTACATGAGCTCTGTGGCTTAGTTTTAGCTAGGTAGGTGTGTGTGTGTGTGTGTGTGTGTGTGTGTGTGTGTGTGTGTGTGTATGTGTGAAAGAGAGAGAAAGAGAGACAGACAGAGAGAAAGAGAAAGAGAGAGAGAGAGAGAGAGAGAGAGAGAGAGAGAGAGAGAGAGAGAGAGGAGGCTGACAGGAAGCCCTCTCTTCATCCCCAGCTACTGTGAGAATGAAAGGAAAGGCAGGGCTCAGGGAATTTAGAGACTGTTCCCGACATATTTTGGGTGCTTTACAACATCAGCCCAGAGAAGTGAACAGAGGCACTTCCATATTCCAAAGAAGCACTGACAAAGGACCTTCTCCATATTATGAGCCAAGCTACGTTGGACTCACCATTGGCATCATTACTCTAAACTCCGCTCTCTTCTGAGGTCAGACTCTGCCTCCGTCTGGGGTTTGCTCCGATGTGTGAGCACTCTGGAAGGAGCTAAACGCCAACTGCTAAGGTCTGTGCCTTTCCTTCCAGCAGGAGCTACGTGCTCACTCAGCTCCAGGTTCCAGAGTGATTGAAGGCATCCACGCTGGCTGGGGCTCGCATGTCTACTGCCTACTGCCCACCATTACCCAGCATGGCCCCCACTACTCCCTGCCCCAGCCTTCCTGCTTTCAATCACAAATCTCTTCCTGCACCATGCAACCAACTCACTGTCATTTTTGTTAATAACCCTTTCATGGATCTACCCTAGACAAAGAGTAGAGAAACAGCAGCTCCCTACCACGGGGTCGAAGAAGCTGAGTTTAGAGTACTGATCCACCATCAGCTTCCTGATTGTATGTACGTCCCGTATGAGGGTGAGAGTCCCTGATGCTTACTTGACTTTGGCCAAGGTAGGGTAGTGGTCCTTGGTACACCTGTTTGTTCTCTCTGCTTGCAGTTGATCAGAATGGAATGAGTTTCACAAAATCATAGACGCATCTTCTTGTCAAAGCCCTTTGGTGCCCTGAGATCCATCAGGGCTGGCCTGGCACCTGCGTCTGCTGACTCATGACCTGCTATTTGCACCCATCTTCTTGCAAGGGTCCTTTCCCGACTCTCCACCCATACAGAGTCACCTGACAATGACTTCAAGCTCTCTCACACTTCGACCTTCGAATGTGCTCACCCCCTTCCCAGGATGTCCGCCTGAACCATTCCTAAAGACATTCAGTCTTTGCATGTTCCCAGGAGCCGACTTGGTATCCTTATAGCATGCCTCATCTACCCAAGCTCTCGGCCACCTCAGGTGGGCAGCCCTTGTCTGAGGCCCCACAGCTGTTCTGCCACATGTGGGCATTGCTCCACATGGAGCTTTGTGAAGATGTAAACTGTATTCCTATACATAAACTCTCATAGCTCTAATCACTGGGTATGGTTAAAACCAGTTTCTAGACTTTAGGTTCTGGAGAGAACGGAGCAGAGGTAAACAGGGAAGGAAATTTTTGTGCTGGCCTAAGAACTAATCTAAAATCCCCTGAGGCAAAGAACCTTCGAAGAGGTGGGAGTCAGCAGGTCCCCGACAGGAACAAACTCTCTGCACCTGACGCTTCATCTCCTCTGGTCCCTGGTGGTCTGAGAGCTGCAGATGTTGAGATGGGATAGCACTTGCTTTATCGTGCTTCCTGAGACATGCTTCTCAGTACAGTTAAAGAAGGCGCAGAACGCCAGGCTCAGCTCCAGCTGGATGGCCCCTGAAGACAGCCAAACTGAAGAAAGCTTCCGCATGGCAGTGGGAGTTCCGGGTTTACCTGCAAGTGTGGCTTAGAACTGGAGGTTTGGATGCTGTACTGTCTGCATGGAAGCTCGGAAGAGTCTGGTTTTCTCTTCAGGAGCCTTCTCTCCTTTGCCCGAGGCTCTCTGGCCCTCCTCTCGAATCTTTATTGAGGTTTGGCTTCCCTGTCAGGTGCTGTAACTAGGTTTATAAAATCCTCTAATGGGGAGAATATGGTGGTGCGTGCCTTTAATCCCAGCACTGGGGAGACAGGGCTAAGTTGGTCTCTGAACTAGAGCACAGCTTGATCTACATAGCAAGTTCCAGGCCAGTCAGGGCCACATAGCGAGACCTTGTCTTATAAAAAGATCCCCCCACTAAGATCTTCTACACCCTTGATGTTTTTTCTAGGTCCTTGATGTCCTAGAATCCCCTTATTAAAATTACAGGAGCCAGTGTACCAATGGTTTTTGTTCAATGAATTCTCTCAGGATATGAAGACTCTCAAGTGGACACAGCCAGGTATAATGAAAACACATGCTCACATTCCCACAAATGCTTACAGGAGATTACCAAAATGTACCTAAGACGTAGACATTTTCTTAGACAGGCTACTTAAAGAGCCCCATTCCATAAATTAGCTAGATAAGGAAAGGGACCCAGAAGAAGGGTACAGAAAACACCAACCACCTCCACAATCAACTTCCTCATAATGGCTGACACTCCCCCATGTGCTAGCTTCAGCCTAGTATACCGTAGACCAAAGCAGAAAGCTGCAGACAAGGTATAAAATGCTTGTGCCCCTGCCTCAGGGGAAGCCGAGCCTAGACAAGACAGCATCTCCTAAAGAAGGAGAGGGCAGACACAGCAAGCCTTTTCATCGTCCGCTTTTCTGACATCTAAAGCCAGACCTCAACAATGAACTTAGTGACTCAATTGTGCTACTGGTAGGCAAGAATATGACATCAGCAGGAAACTGGCCATGCTTCCTAGCATGCAGAAGTGACTAAGCAAAAGAGCACCAGTGAGAACGGCTATACTGTGGACAGGTTTGTGAGGGGTGGCTATACTGTGGACAGGGTCATGGGGGTGGCTATACCTTGGACAGGCATCACATCCATGAGCACAGCTACCCAGCTTAAGGCTACACTTGGGCCTGCTAGAATTAAGAAAATATTGAGAATCCAAGTTCTCAACATTAATGCTGAAGAATTCCAGAAGTTTCTTGGCATCACAGTTACCAACATAGCTATTTCTAGTTGATAGTTACCAAATGGTAGCTTAGATGACACCATGTTAAATAACATCCTTTATCTTGTTTGACTCTCATGAGAACCCTGCACTGTCCATATATCATCCTACAAACAGGGAGAGCGGATAGAAAGGTCATGTGACCTACCTATCGACACACACATTGAATAAAGCGGCAAGAACCGGGCTCCCGAACCTGCACTTAGTTAAGAAATAGCCTCACAGAAAAGACAATTCTAGACCTTCATGAAGATGAAAGTATGCACTCTGTGGGCAGGTTTACACAAAACTGTCCACACTCTATCTTTGGCCTTGTGGGGTGTTACGATCAGGAGACAGACTTTCTCTCTAAATGAAGGTAACTAGCCTCCACAAAGACACAGTATTGTGCCCAGTACTTGTATTTAAAACAAAACCATTGTCTAGAAGTGGATGACACAGGTTATGAAGCATTGGGGAAGGAAGAAAAAAGGGGATCATTATTCCTTTTTATTAAAGTTTTGCAGAGAAATCACAAAAAAATACCCCCCATCTTCTACACACAAACATGGGGCAAAGACCACACACACACACACACACAACATCAAATCCATCCAGAAAATTCTTTCCAAGGGAAATACTAATCTCAGTCACAGAACTTTGGCAGGCAGGAGAGATTTGGAGGAACATCAAGGAAGATCTAAGAATAATGATATTGGTCAGAAAATTAGACACAGCAATGCAATCCAATAAGACAGGGAGATTTAATGTTGATCCATTTGCAGGGTTTCCTGAGCCAGCTGGGGTCAGAAGAGGAATCGGTTCTGGGACCCTATGGTTCACAGAGCACAGCATTTGGGATGAGTCTCTGTTCTGGGTCCTAGGAAAGAAAGAGAGGGAACCACAGAGACAAAGAAAGGGGGCAGAGAATTGCACACAGCTATCAGCAGTGCAGACGGATAATGGGAGAGGTAGAAGGAGAAAACACAAAACTGGACAGTAGGAAAAAAAATAGCAGTTGGTTTTTTTGTCTTCAACATGCACAGAGAAGTTGAGGGACCACAGATTACACTGAAATGCCATCAACCCTGCCCTGCTCTGGGCGCCAGGGCAGTCTCCATGTTGTCCCTGGCTTAAACGTATGCTACAGTCAGCTTCCTTAATGGTGTGCCATGAAAGTGACTTTATATGTTCACTGGGGACTTAGGGAAAGTTCTTAGGGAATGTGCACAGAGGTATGACTTCTTGGGTCAAACCCAAAGCCTTCCTCAACCTTAACCATTTCCCCCCTTTGCTGCTTAACCCCCCCCCTTTTTTTTTCTTTTCAAAAGAGAATTCTTTGGTATCCTTTATGTAAGCAACAGCTCCGTTCTTGAGGGCTCATGTGGCAATATGGTTTGCCTGGTCCCAAGAAAAACAACACCCCAGTTTCTTCCAGGCCTCTCATTTTCCTGCTTCTCCCATTTTGGAATTTTGGAGGAAGAAACAAAACAAAACAAAAAACTCAACAAGACCTGGCAGAGAGCTCTGTTGAACTCTATCAGCAAAGGTCAAAATAGGTGCCCCCTAAATGACCCACCCCTTCTTCTTCAATCTGGCTTCCTTAAGCTTTGCACAACTGATATGATGTTGGTTTAGGTGCTATTTTTTAAGCAGAGCGAAGTCTTCCATGGTAGCTCAGGCTTGCCTGGTATTCACTATATAGCCCAGGCTGATCTCAAGTTTATCCTCAGCCTCTCAGAAACTTGGATGGCAGTTCTAAGCCACCATGCCCAGATAGTGCTTTGCCAGGGAAGATGGAAATCATACGGAATATTTAGCATTATTCCCATATACTTTAGATGCCAAGAGTACCCCCATCCCAGCTGTCCCAACTAAGCATTTCTCTAGATAATGCTATACATTCACTGGAGAAGGCAGTAAAGCCAGCTCAGTAAGGCTGTGGCTCCCTTTGTCAACTGATCTTCTCTTTCTGACCGTGTCCCCTCTCAAGCCACACCCCACCCACTCAGGTCCGGACCTCGACTTCTACACTCATGAGAGCTCATGGAAGAAGCTGAATTTCTTCCTCCCACAAGCTGAACTCCAGACTGACCAGCTTGACCAGGGATGTGTGAAGTACTGAAGGGCCCAGTAGAGTTGGGCTACTGGGCTCCAGAAATATGGGTGAAGGTATCTGAATTCACCTGGGTACCATAGAGGTCAAAACGAGGTGAAACCCTTCCAACCCAGCCTGTGGGGTCCACAGAGCACCATGCCATAAGATTGCCAATCTGATGTGGCTCTTAGCTTCGAATGTGCTGCTGTATGTCCAGAACTTTCTACAGCATAAGTATTTAAGAGTAGCCTTTTCATGCCTATACAAGGTTCCCTCCTAGCTGTGTCCCCAGGTTGCCAGGCTCTCTTCAGAGTACTGATTCTGGTGGCTCTGCAGAACAGTCACAGGACCAGAGCCCAGCTCTGGGGAGGTGTTCAGTCTCACTAGAATGCCTGCCAGGAGAAAAAAAAAAAAAAAAAAAAAACAAACAAATTACTCCAGGCACTGCGCAAAACCGCAGCAGGGCTGGCACTACCTCGCCGCAGGCAGGAGTGAAGGAGACAATTCCTTCCTCCACATCTCCACAGAAGCCTGGAGCTCAAAATTCCAGTGCTACTGAGTCCCACCCACCTGCACCTCATGCTAAAGAATCCCTCTTATTGTTCCTATTAATACAACTACATTTGACAAGTAGGGTCCTCTGAACTCTAAATAACCTTCACAGTTTTCCAGCAGGTCATTCATCCAGAGTGGGGGGGCGAGCCAGGCTAAAATGGTAATTACATTTTGCAACTTGAGGTTGTCAGGAAAGACAGTGGTCACTCCCTCGGTGACAGAGACTCAATGGTCTAACTGGGTCACATTTTGTTTTCTAGCTAGCAGACTGCTGCCCTAGTGAGGGTATACTATTCAACATTCATGCCTATGCAGGAAAAACTAGCCGACCCTTGTAATTTCCAGGCAGACAAATCACCAAGTTCAAGTGCAACCCCCCATCTGAAGGGGGGTTCCTCTCTGGCCCTGTGCCTTCAGCACTACTTCAGAAAAACTTTTTAAAAATAGATGCTATTGTTATTTGCCAAAAAAAAAAATCAAAAATAAATACAACCAGAGATTGCATTAGACAAATTAAATCCATTTCTAAAGGGCAAACATCCCATTTTCTCTCACTTGCAGATTTATAAGATCATGTATGTGTAATGCATGTAGATATGCATGTATGTGTAATGCATGTAGATATGACAATGACAGTAAAAGTGAAACTGTCCAGGGGACATGGGGACTAATAGGAGGGGGAAGAGGCTGAGTAGTGGGGGGAGGGCCACGTTTAATACCTCTATGAAATGTTCCTACGGAGCCCAGTACTGTACATAATGAATACAAACCAAAATATGCACGTAAAATAACTTGATAAACATACATTATCTCAACAAAATGAAAGCTAAATCAGCAATCACTTTCCCAATGGGAAATAAATTAATCCGAGTTCTTTGGTCTCATTTACAAGCTGATTGCCACAGAGTGTTTTATAACACAGGCAATGGTGTCGGTGAGTCTGTTTAAGCCTTAATGGACTTTAGGGGAACCTGGGTTTGAGTGTCCCCTTCCTACACAGTCATTTCCAGTTTAAAGTAATTTATAGACCATACAGTTTAGAAAGAAAAGAAAAATATCTATAATCCCAACACAGTGACAAACAGTTGGGGTTCTCCTCTCCCCAGAGCAGATAGACATTTTTTTTGATGAGAGGGCGTTGGATGCAGGAGGCTAACCCCATCAGAATCTGAGTGGAGTTGGCGTTTAAGGGAAGCAAGGCACACAGCATCCCAGCTGGATGATCGAGTCTGAGGCTTGGGAAAACCTACCTGCCATCCCCTCTGCTGCCCACTGCATAGGAAAGAAGGTCTCCTCCTCCTGATGCTGCAGACCTTCCCCGACCCCGGTCTCTGCTCTACTTTGATCTACTTTCCCTCCACCAGCCCCACTCAAGCTGAATGGTGCCACAGCACCCACCGGAGGCATCTAGCATGCCAATGGTTAGCCATCCTCTTCTCTGCGGCCACATAGAGCACGAAGATATCCCAGGCCACATGCAGAACAGCCCGGCTGAGGTTCAGCCATCTCATGAGGCAGGATGCAGCTTAAAACTTTGCAGAAGTCTCTTCCATACCAAATTATTTGGCTGCTGTGTGGCTCTTGTACTCAGTACAGACAACTGTGTTTTAAAACACAGAGTCTGGGGTTACAACACAAAACACAGGGAAGAGGTAGAGTCTCCTTGATTCATTCAGTTCACCAAAATGGCTGGAAAACAATGGTTTTAATCCTAATTTGTCCCTTCCTTTGACAGCAGTAGTGAGGCCTCCCAAGCCTTTCTCCCTTTGCACACAGATATGACCCAGCTGAGCAGACCTTGGATACCTGAAGGAAGGAAGGGTCTCACATCCGTTCAGACTCTGTCCTGTGTCACCAAAGCCCCACCTC
Organism: Micromys minutus; assembly: GCF_963924665.1. Classification (NCBI taxonomy): domain Eukaryota; kingdom Metazoa; phylum Chordata; class Mammalia; order Rodentia; family Muridae; genus Micromys; species Micromys minutus. The sequence continues at coordinate 20,242,980 of NC_137972.1, read as the reverse complement.
AGGCATGTGAACTGAACCCCTCCTTCCTCCCAGTCGTCTTCCCAGCATGCCTTTGTGGCACAAATCCAAGAAGATAGTGCATACAAGGCAGAAAATGAAAGGATCAAGCCGGCTTAGAATGTGCTTCGGATCATGTGTGGTTGGTGGCAGGCACTCCAGCCACTGAGGTGAACAAAGGCAGAAGCCCAAATATGCATGGGGTGAATGATTCAGGTTGGGAGCTTACTGCCCCTCCCCCCCCCATTCTCTCTCTCTCTCTCTCTCTCTCTCTCTCTCTCTTCCTCCCTCCTTCTCCCTCCCTCTCTCTTTTCCTCTTCCTCCTTCTCCTAGTCCTCCTCCTCTTCTTCCTCCTTTCCCTTCCCCTGCTCTCTTACTCTATCTCTAATTCTCTGTCTATCTCTGTCTCCATCTCTGTCTCTGTCCCCCTCTCTCCATCTCTGTCTCATCTCTATCCCCTCTCCCTTTCTCTGTTGCTCTCCACAATACCAGCTTACTTTGCAAAGAGAGTGCTAATACCACTGCAGAAGCACAGTAAATATCTACAAATACCTAGAGATGCCTAGGAATGCCTAATTTACTTCTGGACTTCACTTTCAAGGACTATGTAAGCCGATATGTCCATAAATGAAATCATAGACCTCGGCTCTCTGAGGATGTATCATACTTGAGTGAGGTTTACAGGTTTTAGTTTTTCCTCCTCCAGTGTCCTTAGAGACCCCTCAAACTGTCTCTGCATTTCCCAGCCAACCACTCAGTCTCAAGAAAGAAAGGACCAGAAATCCCTCCCCTCTCTTTTTCCTTACGAATTCAGAGGACCTAAGTGAAACCAGCCAGAATCAGAAAGTTAGATTCCACATGACCTACCTCGACGACTTGGGAGCAGTTGGTGGCATAAAGCAGGCTGGAACTAGAGAGCAAACGTGGAGGTTAATGGATCAACAGATGAAAAGATACAGTTCCATGGGCTAAGACCCACAAGTGAATACTGTTAACCATAAAATGTTCTTCATTCAAGACAGCTAGAAGAAAGGATTTGGGGGTGTTCTCATCACAAAGAAACCTTGACTATTTTAAGCAATGGAAATTCTAAACACTCTGATTAATTGTATGTCGCATCCAACTGCCCCAAAAAATGTGTCCCCTTACTATGGCATCAGACATAAACAGCAAGTAAAAGAAGTGAATCCCACGCTAGCCCAGCAGAACTAAAAACAGGGGTTGGGGGAGTACTTGCAGAAATTGCAAAGAGGGCAAGGCAGAGTGTGTCTGCTGTTGGTCTCGGGGTTACGGGTAGAAGGGGTACACAAAAGAGCAAGCAATGTGGGTGGGTTTGCCAAACCTCTCACAGCACGGGGTTCACAGGAAACACAACTGGAAAAGCTCCTGGAGGTACACTGTTGAGCAATGTCAGGAATCTGACACAGCAGGCTGCTGTAGACTCTGCGGAGACCAAGGATGCCCAGAGTGCGCCCAGAATCCTGGGCACCGGAGCTAACTCTGCAGGCCCAACCTCTGTTTCAGAGGTCACTGCACCATCTGAAGCTGGGGCAGCCAGGCTGTGCAAAGATTTCCCGCTGGCTGTCTTCTTTCTGCTGTCTCTGCACTGAGCCCAGGGAGTGTTGTCCCTGAAGGCTCAGAAGGAACTCTGATTACAGAGGATGAAAAACTCCCTGCTGAGGAGCTCAGGTTTCAAAAATACTGAAAAGAATCAATGGCTAACAGAAAATCTACCAGCAAACCAATGATCACCTGCAGGGGACAGCTGTGCCTCTCAGCCCCCTGGGATTCATCTTAGGCTTCCAGAATGTTCTTGGAGATCCCAGTTCATCTTCTCAGGCCCAGCTCCATCTGCGCTGTGGTTTCACACTCAGACAGAGTGGCAGTCCTTCTGTGGGTGCCATCGTGAGCTCTGGAGGATTACTGGGCACACCCACCTCAGCGTGATGGGCAACTGATTGGGGGATGGGGGGGGGGGTTGGAACCTTCCGCCTTTCCACACTACCTTTTCTCTTCTAGTCCTGCCTCTCTCTGCCCTTCTCGGGTCAGAGAAAATGACAGATGCCCACTGAGAGACTGACACCAAACCAGTCCAGACTGCAGCTACATTGAGGTTCTCTCCTTAATGTAAAGGGAGAGTTGATCAGAAAGCAAACTAACAACAGCTCACCTAAGGCTGGGCGCCTTTGTCCCTCTGCTCACTCCAGCCACACAAAGGCTCACACGGGGAAGGAGTTATCAGGAACGCTGCTGGAGGGTCAACAACCAGGCAAAGGCCAAGAAGAAACACGGCTTTCCTTCTCCGTAAAAGGGAATATTACTAGCATGGAGAGGCTGGAGCAGTACTTCTTGACCTTCCTAACGCTGCCGGCCTTTAACACAGATCCTCATGTTGGGGTGACCCCGCCCAACCATAACATTACTCTCATTGCTACCCCATAACTATGATTTTGTTACTGTTGGTGACCCCCGTGAACAACGGGTCCTTCAACCACTGAAGGGGTCACAACGCAAAGGTTGAGAACTGCTGGGCTAGATGCTCTAGGAAAAATTACTATCATTATCTTTCAGCGGCGGGAGTTGCTTTGGTTATGCTGTCTCCTCACAGCAGTAGAGTGGTGTCTAAGAAGTGTGTGTAAGTGTGTGTGTGTGTGTGTGTGTGTGTGTGTGTGTGTGTGTGTGCGCGCGCGCGCGCGCGCGTGCGCTGGCAACAAGTGCTCCTAGCCTCTCTCTCTCATCCATCACAAGTGCCTGTGAGCTGAGTGCCCGGTGATCAGACATACCTTCCTCTTATCTCCATGAGCACCAGGCACACATATGCTGCACATTTATACACGCAGGCAAAAACACTCACGCACATACTTGAAATAAAAATGTAAGAGTCTTTTCTAAGAAGGAAACTAATGAGTGCTGGCAAGGGTGTGCAGAGTTATTAATCACCTTGTGCTGCCTGTGACTCCACTCATTTGGAAATTGGTTTGACAGCCCCTTCGAAAGTCAAACCTTAGAATCATAGAATCCAGCAATTCCACTGCTGTCTAAAAGGAGAGATGGGGAGGGGCTATCAGGGGAGGGGGATTTGTATGGATGGGACTATGAGGACAGAAGGGAGGGGGCTGCAATCAGGATGCAAAGGGAAAAATAAATTATTGAAAGAAAAGCCAAGTTCACACACACACACACACACACACACACACACACACACAAATGTATACTCAGATGGGCACAGCATTATTATTTGCAACCAAACACAGAAAAAAAAAAAAGAAATGCCCAGTCACCAACTGATATCCAAACAAATGTGACATATCCCTCCAGTGGAAAACCATCCCGTCACGAGAAGGTTGAAGAGTTGATGCAGTTACATATGAACCCCAAAGACACTTCGCTAAGTGAAAGAAGCCAGACCGAAAAGGTCAGAAGGCTAGCGTTTGATTCTGTTTATATGGAAGATCCAGACTAGGTAAGTCCCATCCAGAAGCATAGCTGCTGTTGATGGGTCTGAGAGAGGCAGGGGGTGGAAATGGCTGGCAGTAGAGGTGGAGGCTGAAAGATTGCAGTGAGAATATTCTGCAATTAGATGGCATAGATATTTCACAGCCTTGGTAATATTCTGAAAAATCAGAGTGTATACATTAATGAGGGAACCCGGTATCTTACGTTTTGTAGCTTGGTTCCCACTCTAGCAAGATACCGGTTTCAAGAAGCCAGGCCATTTCCTGGGTACCTAGGAAAGGCCACACTGCCTTGTTCTCCCTGTGAACATGGATTGCACTGAGCTGCTTTCCTGGTGTCTGGATGAGGACAGCTTCTATTCTACAATAGTGGGTCTGGTTGGCGGGAAGCTAAGTTCACTGAGGGAACAAAGCCAGAGTAGCCAATGGGTAGGTCTGTGGGCCCAGTGGAAGAGCACGCTGGGGCAGAAGGGAGAAAACTCCATTCTGTACCTGTATGTGCCAAGAATACCGAGCTTGCACATTTCTTCATGTGGTCCCAGCCCCATGCCTCCTGAGAAGCTAGGGTCCTCATTTTACAGGAGACAAAGGTAAGGCTTTAAAAAAAGAATCCTGTGTAAAGGGTTAGGGACAAGACAAATGAAAATGGAAGTATCTGGCTTCTGCTTTGTGGCTTGCACCCTCCTTTATTTTTTTTTATTTACCTTTATTTTATGTGTATTGGTATTTTTCCTACCTGTATGTCTATGTGAATGTCATAGTTATTGACGCTGTGGGATTACAAACAGCTGTGAGCTGCCATGTAGGTGCTGGGATTTGAACCTGGGTCCTCTAGAAGAACAGACAGTGTCCTTAACTGCTGAGCCATCTCTCTCATCCTTCAGCTTGTTTCCCTCCAGCTTAATTAATAGTGTGTGATAAGGGACCCACACTGAACCCAGGCCAGCATTGGCTGGACCCATTTGCTGCTTCGTGTACTTTTGCACATGTGACTTGATCATCTCATAGTGACATCATTCAAATTATGTCCTGCTCTCAACTGCTGAATCCTCACTTATCTCCAGGGAACCTATACCGGCTGTTCTGTCTAGGACACAGCTTGAACTATGATTAAGTGACTGTCAGATGGCTTGTCCCAGCCTTCACCTCTGCTAAATGAAATGAGGGTTTCCACTTCCCCACATATTCATATGCAGCAAATGTTTCCACATTCCTAAATTCTTCCAATATGATAGGCTAGGCCTAAAGCAACCCCTTTCTCTCTCAATGGTTGCCCGTGGGCAGCCTCTGTTTGAATACGTGTGAGCCAAGAACTAGGAAAGCATAAGACTAAAGACCCAAGTTCAAAGATCCAGGGTTGGGAGCAATCCACGTTACTTCTTCCTATTTCAAAGGCACGCTCTTCTCCTGGCTTCCTACGGACAACTCTGAGCCTCAAGCTCAGCCACCACACACGAGGTCACTCTCAATAACCACATCCCCGCATTGAAGGCTGCTAAGGCTCTGCATGAACCAAAGGGTTCCTAACGTGTTTCCAATATGCATCCCCTCACATTGTGTCTAGCCCACTGTAGGTTCTGCATCTCCTTCACCAAGCCTGCTCATCCTCCTGCGTCCTCTATGTCAGCCCTCAGGTAGGAAAGTGGGAGTTATCCAGCATGCTCCCCATCCTCAACATATTCAACTGGTCCAAAAATACGATTTATTCTGCCTCCTAGTATACACCCGATCTATCTGTTTCTCTCCACTCCTCTTCCATAGAACCTCCATCACTCCTTGCCAGGGAGATTCCATTCGTCACCACATTAGTCTCCCCTGACATCTATCCATCACTCGGCAGCCAGAATCAATGACCATTCCAAAACTAGATCCCACAGTGATGCATTGCCCCTAGAATAAAGTCTGAGAGAGTCCTCTGTCATCTTGCCCCACCTACCTCTCCGCTTCCCCTCGTGCCTCTGTCCCCATGCACTCCCATGCCCTCTGCTCTGTCCACTCCCACTAGTTGGTTCAAAGGCTCTGCTGTTTCTCTCCCTTGTCACCCTCTCTGTCATCATCAGCCCTGCTTTCTGGTCCTCTGGAAGAGAAGCCTTGGTGCTCTCAGATGAAGTGAGGGGCACCTGTCCTCCTCTCCTGCTGTGCTCTGCCCATCACTCAGCGGGTGGCCTTCCTAGATACTTGCCTTCTGCTCTTATTATGTAGAAGTGAAGGCTTGCATTACCTGGCTTGCCATACATCCTCAGTGGCTGGCACAAGGCTTTAGATAAATGAGTGACAAGGGGAGGTAGTCTGCCAAGAGGCCAAAAGGACAAGCAACATAGACTCAGAGCTAGTACCTTGCTCAGGGAAGACTTCGTCTAGGAAGTTCACTTCATTCTATGTTGCCAAGTACAGCAGATCCATTTGCCTTTGTTGATGTCATATGGCCCCCTTACCTTCTAACCCCCAGCTATTTTCTTATCTTACTCAGTGTATATGTCAATGATATGAAGCTGACTAACAAACTAATTATAATCTGGCCTACTCCTTTAAGGCTAACCTTTCTGCTGTGCAAACAACCTAGACATAATGAGCCTTCCATGGATCCCTCTGTTGAGAAAGTGAGCCCCTTGGGTTCCTAATGGCTCTGTGCTTCAGTGAGGATGTACCCCTCATCTCCATCTAAGTGCCATCACTTCCACACTGCTCTTCCAGGCTTGTCTATTGAAAACAAGAACCCCTTGGGATCCCTCCTCATCCCCTCCTTTCTTGCTCTCCTAACACGTAGCATGCCTTATCAGAATTTCTAGAATGGTGGTTCTTGGCATTCCTAATGCTGTGCCCTTTAATATAGGCCCTCCGTGTCGTGATGATCCTCCAAACCATAAAATTGTTTTCCTTGCTACTTCATAACTGTAAGTTTGCTACTATTATTAACATATGTAAAAATCTGATATTTCTGATGGTCTTAGGTGTCCCCTGTGAACAGCTCATTCAATCGCAAGGGGTTGCAACCCACAGGTTGAGAACCACTGTTCTAGACTGATTTCCTCCTCTTCCAAGAGTGTAAGTTCCAAGGCAGAGACTTCTGGCCTTTCTGTGTCCTCCAGGGTGTCTAAAAGGAAGAGCATCCAGCCCACAAGTTAATGCTTATGGGAAGAATGTCTTCTTCATTTGCCTCTGACCACCACATGTAGTATTTGACTGTGCTTTGCTGTCTCTCCACAGCACCCTGTGGATCCTTTCTGAGTCTTTTTAGAGTCATCCGCCATCTGCCATGTCTGTAACAGATCTCACGAGTGATTGAAAGTTTGAGCTGAATATAATCTATCAGTCTTATTGCCTGCCCCCACACAAGCTCTAACTGTTCTCAATTTAGCAAGTCCCATTCTATAGAGAGTCTAATTATAGAGGACTGTAACAAAAGCAGTTTCATGTTGCAATAGCATTTGAATGTGTTCTTGGAGAAGTACTCAACTGCACGTGGCACACCAGTATTATAGACCACGAAAATGATGGAGCATCAGGACCTGGCTAGGCTGATCTGCAGAGGTAATCTAATGACATCGTGTAGAAGTAAAGGGCACGACGGGGATAAAGGTGAGTGATTCTCCGGGGCCTGCTAGGAAGTACATTTTTAATTCATTTAGTCATTCTATATTTGCTATTTAACATTTTTGGTCTCCCAAGCTCTTGGGAGCTATTCAAAAAAAGCCCATAACTTAGAAGTAAATCTCGAATGTAAACACATTACTAGCCTGACAATGTATTCATGGCTATTGCAGAAAGGAGTGATCCAACAAGTTCTGACCAGGTAAGTGGGACCTTTTTTTTTTTGTGAGAAAAATTGCTTAAGCAGGGTCTTCAAGGATAGCTTAGAACTGTCCAGAGAAAGGTTAACCAAGAAAGCACAGTGTAGGCAATGAGGGGGACTCTAAGCACAGGCCAATCACTTGGGTGGTGTGAGAAGCATAGCATGCTGAGGGCTTGCAGTCAAAGATGGAGATTTGGAAGACTTGACGAAGGCCACCATGAAGGGCTAGTCAAGGTGCCACTTGAGGAAGGGAATCATGGCATGATCGTGTGTGTACACTGCATCTCTCCACTTGGAAATAGGGAGAGGAAAAGAGGGAACAGCCCGGAAAGGGTAGAAAGAGAGGATGATTGGCCAAGATAGAAGTCATGGCTGCTCTGGCTCACTACCACACAATGTTGCTCCACTCCTTTTTCAGTGAGACACTAGTTTAACAGATATCCTCTTAGAAACACCAACACTGTTCTTCTCAGAACTCAAAATATGAATATTTATCTAATTGTGACTTAGTAAGGCATTAAACAATCATGCCACAAAAACTGAGCATCTACTTCGAACCTGACTGTGGAGATATATACCCATGAACAGAGCATAGACCCAGTTCTGGAATGTCTCCCAAAGGCTCAGAAGTTTATTGTCCAGGCAGCAATGTTGGAAGGTGATGGTTGCTCAAGAGATATGGCCTGCTTGTGGGGGACCTTTACTAGGATTACTGAGATAGACCCTTGAATGAGGCTGTAAGAAGCCAACCTCCTATCTCTCCCTGGTCATTAGGCATAAGTTTTTGCCTTTTTATGAGCTCTCCACGATACACAATGGGACCAAGTAGTCATGGATGAAATTCTCCCAAACTGCAAACCAAAGCAAACCTTTTCTCTTCATAAAGGTATTACTTCAAATAGTTCATTACAGGAAACTGACAAGAATAGACCCTGCCTCCTAAGGGTCAACAATGAACAAAACTGAGAGTTAAGAAAATCAAAAAAGGCCAGAAGAGAACATTCTGGAACCCAGGTCTAGTTTTATAAGGTCACTATGATTGACTGATGGAAGTACCTTCTGTATCTCAGCATAAACTTTAGACACTGGTTAATCAACAAAAAGGATGTGACAATCATTGTAAGAAAGAAAGCAAAATTCAAATGCCCTCACAGGATATACTGAGGGAAAATGTCTGTTCCCAACCTCACGTGATCTCCCTTTATCTGCCTTTACCTACCTTGAATGTTCCTGTATTTTAAATTACATTTATTTATTGTGTGTGCCATGCCACACATCATATGGAGGTCAGAGAACATCTTGTGACAGTTCATTTCTCCTTTCTTCATGCAATCCTGATATTTGCTCTCCAGTAGTAAGGCTTAACTGCAAACACATCTATCCATGAAGCCATCTTTCTGGTCTATTCCTGATCTTCTGTGTTCTCCATTGAATGGATAACTGCTTTCAATAGTATTCCTGAGGGAAAATGGAATATCTAATAAACTGCTCTATGCCTGGGTTGTCTGTGCTCCAGTTCCTTGTATGACAGCTCCATATTTAGTCCTCCCCCTCTGCTTTGTCTCTCAAACAGCAATAGGATGAACTGTAAACTGTGAAACTAACTGCTGTCTTCTGTCCTGTGTTTGTCGCCGCACTCTATGTACCCCACCACCACCAGTACCTGAAGCCCTTATTACTCATCTCTCCATCACACCTCAGCTCATTGCCCATGTTTGCTTGGCTAAGGCTTGCTTACACATTCAATCTAGGGTTAGAAGCCACTTCTTCCAGGTTGACTTCTTGGATCTTTGGTCTGTGTTTCTCCATGCGGTAATGTCAGAGGACCTTGTATTTTTCCAATCAAAGCATTTATCTTGTGCTTTGTTAATAATGGAACCCATATTGATCTGTCTGTTTCTCTGATCTGTGTCCTATTTCCAAATCTCAGATCTGGCACAGTCGAGACATCAGTGTTTATGAATAAAGCAAATATTTTGGTGTCTCCAATAGCTAGTTACTGTCATCTATGTTGCCTAATGTTTTGTTTGCCCAAGAACTAACTATGTGTCCTATGAATAGGGATGTTAGTCTCATCACATACAGAGACAGTATAGAAAGTATCATAAGATACAGGTTAGTTGTCTAGTTAGCTATGGTGGTCTTAGACTAATTGTTTACATTTTTTTGCCTTGGTTTCCTTTTTAAGAAAGAAAGCAAAAAGGCTATGATTGAGAGAGGGTACAGTATTGTTGGGAAATGTCTCATAATTGGCTCCTTCATACACAAAGTTTGCAGCATTACCCAAGTTCCATGGTGTAAATACTCCCTCGTGGTGTCAAGCTACTAATTTGACATCACTGCTCAAAGTTCTTTAGTGGAATTAAAGACATATTCTATAAATGCAAAAGATATAAATAATCTTGGCTGGGTGTTGGTGGCCAAAATACATGGCTTGAAAATAAAAATGGATCCCCAGACAACATCGTTAATTTTAAAGACAGGTAAGATTATGTGTAAAGCCTTACCAACCTAAGACAGAAATGCATTGGTTTTGATAATGCATACTCCATGATGGGTAAGTAAGTTATTCTTGTTAGAACCTAAGACAGACTCAATCTTGTTTATGAAATAAAAAGGGGGAAACTGTGGAGAGCCCTTGATGCCACTTCTAGGATACTGGCAAGAATATTTACACTGGTCTGGGAGGATAAGATAATAGACTCAGATAAGAATATTTACACTGGGCTAATACTAGGCCCAAGGCAAACATACCTGAGGAATGTATAGTATTCTTTTTATGTTGGTCATCCTGTTAAGCCCCTAGACACAATGACTGTTTATTGCTTTGTTTGACTACTTTGTCTTTGCTTTAGGAATTGACCTTACTCTCTGCAAGTACCTAGAATGATACAAAAGCAGACTAGGAAAAAATAAATTTACTTCAACACTGGCAGGAGTCATGCTATAATGTTGTCTAATTGTCTTTTCTTTCTTTAATCCTCACTCCCTCCCTCAAGATCCTGTTAACTGACTGAGATGGCTTGGTCAGCTGGGAGTATGACTGACCCAGTATTGGAACATTTGCTTGATGTATGTGTAAGGTCTTGTGTTCACTCCTTAGGATTGAAAAACTAAACAAATAAGTAACCAAAATGACATACATAATAGTGAAATTGAATACTTTAGAGACAGAAGTGCAAGCATAACTTTGTTTATAATTGCTTAATTTCAAATTAAAAGAAAAAAAGACTATGTCTTAGGCTGATCTGAATTTTACCATGTAGCCTAGGTTAGCCTCAAACTCCCAATATTCCTGCCTCAGCATACCACATGATGAGGCTATAATTTTTAAATAACGACCTTTCCTTACAACTTTTCATAAAAATTAATATCTCCATGGGAGACTTCAGTAAGACACCACTCACAGGCAGGTAGGCTGTGACAAAAAAGAGAATGTTCTATCTAAATTTTAAGTCTGTGGCTGTCCTGAAATTCAATTTGGCAAGACCTGGGTAATAGGCTGATTGGTGGATTCTTATTTTCCTTAGAACGTTGTGCTAACTCTTTACTATGGTGGCTGATTTGTCAACTTGACATGGTTGGGAAAACAGAACCTCAGTGGAAAAATTGCCTCAATCAGATCAGCCTGTGGCCGTGTCTATATGGAAAGTTTGTAATTTTTGGCTGATGTGAGATGGTCTATCCTACCATGGACAGACAGTTGGTCCTAGGCTGTACAAGAAAGCAAGCTGAGCAAGCCAAATGAAGAAAGCCAAGAAGTGTTCCTCCATGGCCTCTACTTCAGTTCCTGCCTCTACATTCCTTCCTGAAGCTTTGGACATAGCTTCTCTTCATTATGACTGTCATTAGTAACCTGAAACAAACCCTTTCCTCCTTCAAGTTGTTTTTGGTCAGTGTTTTATTAGATCCCCCCACCAAAAGCAAACCAAAACAATTATCTACCAAAAATACTCTGTAAAAGCAAAGGGGTCAGATCTCAAATTTGGTTGTAACAATAGAAACTATCACCAAATAGTGTTTTATCTCTTTGCAGACTGCTATTCTAAGTTATACATCATTTTATCAGTTCAACATTTCTTTATGCCATTAGTCACTGTCTATTGTACATTAAACATATGAATCAAGTTTTGATCATTTCTTACAGTGATAAATTCATCTGTGATACCACATGTTCAGCATGCCTTACATTCCACAAGCAACTCCTGAAAGACTATCGATAAGTTGTAGGTTAAAAAAAAAGAGAGAGAGAGAGAGAGAGAGCTCCTTAGTTTTGTGGGTTTGAGAAATTCTGCTTCATAGTTCTCTACATGAGCTTCAAGAATGAACTTTTCAGGCTAGAAAGATGACTCCGTGCTTAAGAAAACTAGCTACTCTCCCAGAGGACCCACATTCAATTCCCAGCACCCACATGACAACTCATAAGTGCCCATATCTCCACTTCCAGAAGATCCATTGTCATCTGGTTTTTGTGAGTACTGCACACACAGTGCACATACCTATATGCAAACAAACACTCATCCATATAAACGTATATGAAAGAACAAACTAGAAATATCCCACCAAATGCCATTGTCATGCTATGTGGAAAAGTCTTCTACTTTCATAGCTATTCTTAGCTTTAAAATCAAAGGCTAACCCGGCCTGAAATACTCAGCGGCTTGCTTGCTCTTTCACAGAATAGATTTTTATAGGGTAAAAGTATAAAAGAAAAATTATTTCATGACAAAATGTTGCCTTTGCCAGCAGCCTACCCTATAGCTTAGGCATATGGTGACTTTTTCCATGAACAGGTGGACTTCTGTATGCCTGGCACTCATCAAAAGCCTGCAGGTGGCCATTAATCCTCAAGGCAGATAAGAGAAGAAACCTGATCACAATTTGATCTGGTTTTCTAAGCCCCATTGCCTTAGTCAGTTTAATTATCAAGATCATTGCATGGAAAACAAATGCCCATGTCCTTGGACTACTTAATTTAACCCAAGTACAAACGCTTCCACAGTAACAGTTTGGCAGGCCCAGAGCTGTGCTTAAACGTCAGTATAAAATAGGTTTTAGGAAATAAAAATTATATGTGTGTTTTAAAAGCACTATCAGAGTACTAAGATGATGTCAAGTAGCGTGTAAATGAGGTGTTAAATTTCTCTTAAAGTTTGGTATATGAGAAATTGTTTCCTCTGCAGTTATAGGCTGTGTGTGCCATGAACTGGTAAAAGCCGTGTGGCTTGTAATCTCTTTCCCTCCATGTCTGACAGGAATCTTAAAGATAAAACATGCACTCAGCCAAAGGAAGACCTCTCTTACACAGCTGTCTCTTTGCCATCATTCCACATCTCCTTTATCTTCAGCTCTATGGTCCTTTGGAAATGTAGTTTTTTAAAAATTATATACCTCTCTATATTATCTCTTGGAGAATTCCAGGCATGAATGATTAATAAGTGTATAGATGGAGTTCTCTGGGTTCAGCTTAGTCAGCCTGTCACTGCACCGTCACCATCTTTATCAATGCCAGCAGAAATCAATGTGCTAAGAACCACTAAATGTCCAGACCATCACTGTCAAAAGAAATGGTCCCTTTCTACTTCTTTGGACTCATGGGACACTGTGTTTAAAAAAAAAAAAAGAAAAAAGAAAAAACTTAAACCAATTTCACAAAG